>NW_027643788.1:145000-171511 GCF_032717465.1 Coenobita brevimanus | reverse complement strand
GGCACTTAACGCTACAACATACCTTGCTAGAATGCTGTTGTATGAGGTCATCTGCATTAAATATATCATTCCTCTTTTTCTTCCCGATTATATCAACCAGTCTTTACCATTATTCTTATTACACATAGCTCCTATGACTGACACAACTAACTGTAAGTGGTACGAGCCAGCTGTAATAAAATATTAGTTCTAACGCTACCGTGAAAGATAAAATGGTATCAGTAATAGCTTTCACAGACCCCCATACCTCACTCTTTGCTATAATATCGTCTGACAAAAACTCTTTCTTCGAGTTTTTTCCTTCTGGGCATTTTCGTTGATGTTATGATGTCATTCCCCTTCGTTATAATCTGCCGCTCATCTTGCCCTCTTTAACCCACCTCGCTCTGCCATTACTGTTATTAACTTGACTAATTAATCCCTCCGCACAGTCAACAAATTATCTCGCTTGCGTGATATTGCATGATAATATTATGTTTTCAGGTCCATGGAAATTACTCATCTGTTCTCTCCCTAAGTCCTTTACTCCTCCCTGCTTTTCCTTCTTCTCTTCTTCTCTGATCTTCCTCCTTGTGCTCGTCTCAACTTTTCCTGTATTTCCGCTCTCTTCTTCCACCTCTTACTTTCCTTCTGCTCCTGCTCCTCCTCCTCCTCCTCCTTTGACGGATGTGGAACACTCCTAGAACTTGTATCAACATTCACCTGTCATTTATTTTTGTATTTATTTGTTTATTTATTGCTAGTAGCAGTACTAGTTGTATCCTCAGGTTCATCTGAGACGTGAATCAGTTGACTTTAGATGGAAATTACCCTTCTGCAGTCCATCGTCCTTCGGCTGGGGGATGGACGAGACTGAAGATCGTTTGTATAACCAGGCAGCTCCACCGCCCGTTCATATCAGTGCCACCATACATAGTGTCCTTTTCCAGCGTCCCTTGGCGCAGTAAGTGGGATAAATACATAATAAACTGAAACATTCCCTGTCACTTGATAATGAACCAATCTTATCTTTGAAAATCGTGTTTATTGAGAAGGTACGACTACGTCTGCCCAACTTAGACCCGCTTCCGGCATGAACAGACACGGAACATGTGGTGGTTACATTTGAACAATGATCTGAGAAATCAAGACCCACCTATCTTTAGTGCAAGAATGATAGGAACATCATGAATACAGGAGAGATGGAATATGGAATAACAAAAAAAAATAAAAATAAAAAAATAAATCCAGTAATATTATGGGAAGAAGTACGACAGAAGCATGAGAATAATAACGCACTGAGAGAGAGGGCGACTCCTGGAGAGTGAGAAGGTGCAGAACAAATTATTCTTCACTACTCTTTGCCCAGGGCTTAAAAGATTATAACTAATTTGGCTGATCACCAACCGAGAGGCTTCCATTAATAAGCAGACAAGGAAGGCTGGAGAATTACGTCGAACTATCAGAAGGGCGGGTTGAAGAAAAGGAAAGAGTACAGTGATGATGAACGTTGTGAAAACACTGAGTGCTAAGGTTACCTGTGAAGGAAAACTTGATGACTAGCTTACTGAAAAAAAAGAAATGATGAATGCTGAAGAATAGTTGGAAAATAAATGAATGAAGTGAAGGAAAAGAGAATTTCAAAGCTAAACGATAACAAGGAGAATCCAAAGAGTGCAACAGCCACTCCAATTAATTGGTTTGAGGGTCGAACATTAGACCTTTCCCAGTGACCTTGACCTTGGACCAACTGTTCTCAAAACTGAATTAATTTTCATCCCTACCAGACCCTTAACCAAGTCTAGTCCAAATGAAATAAAAGCTGTCTGAGTTAACCTTGTCCTGTGATCTTGACTTTTGACCATTCCTTATAACCTTGACCTTTCCAAGCAGTTCTCCCCGCCCCCCCTCTCCCTCTTTCTGTGCTTCCTTTTTCTTCTACCTTTCGTCTTCCTCCTTTCTTCTCCTCTGCACCTTCCATTTTCCTTCCCACCTGTCACCCCAGGAAGATTGTCCTCTTTTCATTTCCTTGTCTGTCTTTATATATATTCCGTCCCCTTCTCCTTTCCTTCTTCTTAACCTTCTTGCTTTCCTTCTCATCTCTTTGACTCGTAGAATACTAACATTAATTATTGCCTACCCTAAAACAAAGGGTCTAGAAAGGACTATACTCTTTTCACCTAAAAATGGTCCAAGTTTTCGTTTTTTTTTGTTTTGTTTTGTTTTTTGCGACTAATTTCAGGTATATTCAGTGGCAGAATATGATTATGCTGCTGCACTACATTGTGAGTAGCAGTGTATTCTAGTGTTATTGTCATTAACACTCAGCATTCAAGGGTGAGAGGTGTCAGCTTTAGGCCAAGTTAGAATAAAAAGAATACAGTAGCTACATTACGGTTTGTTTTCCTTTATATTATATTGTACTCCCTTCTTCCAGCTCTTCCTTCTTTTCACTCTCACCATTTTCCTTTCCGCCTGTCTCCCCAAAGAGGAGTGTCCTCGCTCCATCTCCCTGTTTCTCTTTTTGCCTTCATTTCATTCCTTGCCTGCCACCACTCCATCTTGCTGCCACTTCCCCTCCCCACCCTTTACTTCACCTCTTCCTGGACCTCTCCATCTTCTCTGCAGGCACTATTGCTTTCTCGTGAGGAACATATATGCACAAGACCATTTTCATTATCTCAACGACCAAACTGTATTGCTCATCAGTTTGTCATCGGCACTAATTTGTGCGCTCGCGCACGCGTGTGTGCGTGCGTGCGTGTGTGTGTGCGTGCGTGCATGAGTGTGTGTGTGTGTGTGTGTGTGTGTGTGTGTGTGTGTGTGTGTGTGTATGTGTAGTTCTTACCCACTCAACAATTTTCGGTATCTTAATGACGGAAGTGTATTGTTCATCAGTCAGTAGGGTTCTGCTGTAGGAGTAATGTTTAGCGCTTCATCTAAAGGACATCAGTCTCTTTTCATTCTTGCTGCGTCAGGGTGATTGTATTCAATTTAGTTAATCATCCTAGCAGAGATATATTACCCTTTCATGCTCTCGTCCTGTATACGCACACTCACTAAAGTAGAGCGGCCATTATGCTTTGATCGGCGATCACGCGCGTGCGGGTGTCAACAAAAATACCTCAGACAGGTTTCATCCGATTTCAGCCAAACTAGGTGGGTGTGTTGAAAGACAGCCAGTGGGTTAGCCATTTTATCTGATTTTACTAGATCAAAATTCAGAATTACAGAATTAAGTAAAAGTTTGACCTTGCAAGGTCACCTTCAACAATTTGTAATAGATTTCGACCAACTTTGGTGTAATGGTTGAGGCTTAGGCAAGTATGAAGAGACGTGAGTTTAAAAACAATATGTCAGGGATTAAGGTCACAGGTCGAGATCAAATTTCGACCCGTGTTTTTGCATATGAACAAAGTAACCAAGGCAGTTTTGGTTTGATTTGAACCAAACTTGATGCGATTGGCGATCAGCCAAGGGACTGACCAACTATTTTTGAGAACAATATATCAAAGATCACGGTCATATAGCAAGGCCACCTTATTTTTCCCCCACGATTATACCAAGCGTTTTAGTAGGGTTTAAGATATGGTAAGGACAAAGGAATTCTATTTTGATAACATCAGGCAATGGTTTAGGTCACGTAGAAAGGTCAAATGTCAAGGTCGCAGCAAGGAACAATATCAGTTCAAATAGCCTTGATCCGCTATAGATCAGACTTGGTGGAAGTGTTAAGGATCAAGCAAGAATGGGGTAAACCTACCCTGAGAGCATTTTGTCTAAGTTAAGGTCAAAGGGCAAAGTCAAATATCCGACCCACAGACCAGTTTGTGGGAACAGGTATTGCACTCTCTAAGTGGCCTTTCTTTATATTATTGTATTCCCGCTGACATTAGCTGACTTAATTCAGCACAGAGTGAGTCAGAAAAGCCGTGAGAGCCTCAAGGGAGAGAGAAATTATGTACAGTAGATTATTTCTCGGGAATTACTTTAACCTCCACCAAATGTTTCACATTGAGTAGGTATTCGATCCGGACACAGCATCACAACTGTGTTACTGACGATTTGCCTTTAAGTTAGTGGAATAAACTTTATTCCCTTTTTTTCACTTTCCTTTTCACTCTAGATTAATTGGAAAATGCTGTCAAAGTGAAGCTGATTTAAAAGATACAAAGACGTGTTCCTGATCTAAAGGACTTAAACAGAAATATGGAAAAAAAAATCTAATGAAGATACTCATGTGCATAGGAAGCCTTTTAGCTTACGAGTATATGGACCTTGTTGACCGTCCCCTCTTCCCCGACACCTGTGTTGATCCCTTCAGCCCGAGAACGTATTATGTACAGTGTGGACCATATAAAACGCTCCTCTCCTATCCCACTGGGGGGTTCAGTTAGTTTTGAGTTAGCGTTATCACCGTCTTCCCTGCTGGTCTCCAATGGAGTGCTATTTAGGAACCACCGATATTACGTTCTTCCTGCAGAGCGGATGATCTAATGGAATTCTTGGCGACTTCTTTGAATGAAGGAGTTAATGAAGGCTATACTAAATCCCTTCAAATTGAAGTCCCCTCTAAGCTGAATCAGAACTCGAGGTGGCAAAAACAATGTAAAAAGAGGCAACTCCGAACTGAATGAGTTAAGCGAAAGTTGACAAAGCTGGGCAACCACGGTGGAGAGTGATGTTAGTGACTCTCTCTCTCTCTCTCTCTCTCTCTTAGTGCATTCCCTAACTGAGTACTTTTTTGCAGGTTGATTTCTAAAGGAATATCGCATTACACCCCAACTCGGGAGCACCCTCAGCTATGTCGCCGAATGTGAGTTAAAAATACTTATAATATGCCCCTTTTTCTTTAACTTGCCCCAGAATTGCCAGCTATCCATCTTGAATGCTGAGGCACGACAGTAGATTTGCAATTAAGTATAACGATGGTTACGAAAAAGTGGAGCAGATATAAAGCCGTGTTATTGTCTTTTTCTGCGACTGAGCTAAGTAAAATAAGCTTCACAAGGATGAGAATCTGGGCCAAGTGAAGGTGAAAAGGAGTATATTACTGCATACGTCTTTAGGAATTGAAATAAGTGTATTGTGCAAAATTGTCTGTTACGATGTTTGAGATGTTATTGAGCAAATAGGTTGGCTAGGTGGTTGTTCAAAATACATAGCCCTTCTTCCTCCCCCCCTTCTCTCTCTCTCTCTCTCTCTCTCTCTCTCTCTCTCTCACTTGTATTTCTTCAACGGTGTATTGTACAATAAATGGGCTGTATTGTACGTCACTTTGGAGGGTTTTAGTATCTCTTCATTAACTGTTTACTTTGCGTACTGCTGCGCCTCAGTGTTAGGCTCTTGTTTGTCACTGATGAAAATTATTCGGATATGAAAGCCTTATAAGCGGCATATAAGGGAATGTTAGGATACCGGTACAATGTGCAGAATAAATCGGTAAGGAAAAGGTACTTCGAAATCTCTTATGCCACCTAGAATACTGCCACGATATACTGTCGAGTAAATGGGGCATTGGAACCTCGTGAGGCTGTGAGAATATGACTAGAAAACTGAAAATATTTGTCAATCTTTCGGACAAGCATAAATGGTTTGTCATTAGTGTTCACTAAAGAAATATTACATTGCTTCCCCTCTCAGATTCACTGATAATTATTTGTAAAGATATTTTCCTGACAATGCGGATTCTCTGAGAGTTGGAAAGGGCATGATTAGTGTTAAGTAAAGAGTTAGAATTTAGGCACTCCTATAGTTCTGGCAGATTTATTTACGTTTTGTTTTCAGTATATTATATCGCTGCAAACTTTACTTTGCAGAAAGTCATATTAAGGAATATCTGTCTATAGCCAGACGCCTTAATCCAGTAATGGGTGGCCCAAAACAAATCGCCATTGTGTCACCCTGTCCTCCACCATTAGGCCGCCACTCCCTCCATCAAAGAATGAACCAGAGTAATATTTTAGTCAAAGTTTCCGAGACGACTTGTCCCGCCTCTGGTGCATGTCCATCTCCCTGAGAGTGTACATCCATCTCAGACCAATACCAACTAGTCCCAAACTACCCTCCAACTCACTCCAGACTTTCTTCGAACTTAGCTCACCCGAGTATTGGTTAGGCAAACTTAGGTAATAGACACTGTCATTTTATTACGTGGGTGGATTCATGTTTATCATATCTGTGTGGGAGTAATATCACAATAGACAGGAAACAATGTTTTGTACGTTTACTAATGTCGGTATGAAGAACCGGGGATATTAGGCCTACCTTTGATGGCAAGGGAACACCCTTGATTTTTCTACAAAACGTGTATATATATATATATATATATATATATATATATATATATATATATATATATATATATATATATATATATAACACAATACGCTCCAGTTCAGCTCATTATCATTCCCTATCTTCCCAAAAATGTTCTGTGGCTCTGTCAGTCCCTTTCACTTGCATTTATTCACTTAAGGATTATTCAGGCGAGATGTGGAGAAGACAGAGAGAGGCCATGAATACATTATATCCTTTTATTTCCGTCAGATCCTCCTCGCTGTTTGTTGCTCCTCCTTCTACCTCTTATTGTTTCCTCTTCGTCGTATTCTCTGTTTTCTGTTTTATTATCTCCTATCTTTTCATTTTTTCCTTCCCTTCTTGCAGCATTCCCATTCGTTCCTCCTCTCCTTCTCCTCTTCCTCTCTTATTCCATCCTCTCCCTCTTAGTCTCTCTTTTCTTATCCTTTTTCGCTCTTTCCTTTTTTTTATTTTTTTTTTTCATTGGCCCATTTCTCTGCCTGTCCTGCCCAGATTGCGTCTTTCCCATCTCTTCAGTCGCTTTCCTTTTATTTCACAACATTTTAACTGATTTGGTGATAATGGAAATAGTTTGCTTTCAGTTGAATTAAGATTACACTGAAGGTAAGCGAGGAGAAGCTGAGAGAGGTACACGTGAATGAGGAAAGAAACGTGAGTGTTATGCTTCATCCTCCTTACGGCAGAGACGTTCACATTTTTGAAGTTTCTTCCCGTAGCTCAGTGGCTGAAGAAAACATTATTATATTCCCTTTCATGGCACTTCATCGTGACTAGCATCATATTGTGTTAATTACTTGTTACAGCTAAATATTCCCAATGGAAATATGTCAATTTAAGGTTAAGTTATGGTGGACGGAATATAGTATAGGAATGGAAGATGTACAGAGAGTATTACAAAAGGACCATATTGTCCTGTTATAAATTTTAGGCCAAGTTACAGTGTATAAGATGGAGGGGTGTGATGGAGTGTTAGACAAATAAGGGTGATGTGAAGTGAAAAGAGGGCAGCCTGATGGCGGGGAGAAGTTGGCTTGGATGCATGTTGTTTATGGACAGCCTTTCCGGGATTAAAGCGTCAACTTACAGAGCGTAAGTGGATATAATGCTTAGAACAGAGCAAAGGAGACGAGAGCGTAGGGCAGACCACAGGCGCACACTCTTACCCTGTTGTATGGTATTTACCTATCAGAGAAAAAGCCGCGCAACTGAAGTGACACCGTGCAGGATTTAAGGACACCTGAATAATAAGTTGAGGGTAAAAGTCCCTTAAATAATGTACTGCGTGGATAAGCATTGCATAGTGGTACTTCAGAGCTGAGACTCGTTAGGTAGTTACTTATAACTGAATTACGAAATTCACATAGTTTTTCTGTACTAAGAGTGTGCTTATTCAACTGCTTTCCAACTCAGGTTAGATGAAATCATTATTTGTTATGATGTGTGCATGTGTACTTGTGTGTGTGCATATTTTAGTCTGCCTCCGAGCTTGTTTTCGCGCGTTTGTGAACACACATTTTAAAGGTAGCCCTAACTTTACCTGGCAATGCAGATGAATTATTAAAAGCTTACTGTCTAAGGTTAAGGTGAAGATAAAGTTGAATTACGCAACAAGTACACTTCCAACTAACAACAATGTGGATACAATAAAAGAGAAACTTGGTCAGAACATATCTGGAGTCAACTATTTACTGCTGTGATTAGGCATGAATGGCCAGCAGAGTTGTGTTGGTGTTATCTTTTACGATCACATTTACTTGAATTTATACTCAGTTATGATTAAAGTTTACAATTACTCCACGTCCAGACGAGCCTAGGGCAACAAGAACAACAACGCATTGTCTGGTTCTGGGTTGCTTACATGCTGCTGTTGGTGCCCCACTGACCTCACATTTGCTGATGGATGGTTTTGTTTTTGCTGCTGGCGACCTCACAACATGTTCTGTCACTGTTTGTCACAGGGGTGAACAGGGAAGGTCCCATGGTGGCATTTGGCAGGTGAGAGGTGGGGTGATGGAGAAAGAATTAATTATTATAGGAAAAGAGTGTGATGACCATGATAACCATAAGTGATCAAAAGGGATTTGGGAGGTGGGGCAGGGTGTACGATGTGTCATTTCGGGAACAGAATAGGATGAAGTGGAGCGATGAGGGTAGGATAGAGTATGGATTAGATATTACAAGGAAGGAGGGGGCAGGTGGTGTAAGATAGGGAAAGAATGAGGGATTACAGGGAAAGAGTTGGTGCAATGGATAGGGTTGAGAGGTGGAGCTGGGATGAGGGAGAAAGGGTTAGGCATTATATTAAGAGAGAGGGTAGGCTCAGCTTGGAGGTGGTACGATAAAGGAGAAAGAGTGGGTCGGTATAGGGAAAAAGTGGGTGCGATAGTGGGGTTAGGAAGATGATGGAATACAGAAAACTTGAGCTGTTAGGGAGAAATTGGATCTCTTGCTGAGGTTTTGGAGGCGCAGTAACGAGGTGCGACATGTTAGATAGTTATATTGTAGTTCAGTAATGAAGCTGGTGTATGTAGCAGGAGTATGTACGAAGTGGAGCGTTATATATGGTATGATACAGTATAAGCGGAGTGATGTTACTTTATTCATGGTTATATAGGAGTTAAAGTGTTGCTGTAGGATTAATGTGTGTAACTGAGTGGTATATATTGCAGTTGATGTGCAGTAATGTGTTATATATGGCAAGTAATGTGCGGTGGTGAGGCAATGAGTGATGGTAGAAATTAAGTTCTGTTCTAATAACTTTATCCATAACAGAAATCTTTTACGGTTTAAAAGTTAAATTAGCATCAACTAATCTGATGATGGATTACACAGTACGGCGATCGTGGGAGTAACAGAGGAGGCAGGATTCTCCGTACAGCCTCATTAGTTAAAATAAAATATTTCTCGAAATCAGTTCAACTATTCTGAGAGTAAATTAAATGAGCGTCAAAACAAATAAACTGTTATTAAGTGCTGCATAACTTATATATATAATATTTCCAAATTTACAATTAAATTTTTTGTAGGTTTCACTACTTTTCACTCGGCCTAACAAGAAATGAAGTATATGATTCAAAGTTTGCTAACTTAAAAGTGATTGAATCATGAATGAAACGATGCATTATGACAATGAAAGCGAACACATTTTGCCCACTCAAGTGTACTGACTATTTTTAGGGATTTTAGTATCAGTACATTTGTATCCATTTTTTGCCTTACCTGAAACCCTAATTCCTCCATTATAACCACGTTTACCTTTAATGACATCGCTCTCGTTCTCTCAAATCTCCCTCCTACAAGTCTTCCTACTTTACTTGTTTTCATGCTTTTCACTTCCTCTTCAACCCTCAGACTCTCTACAACTACCACCGTTATCGTCTTTTTTTTGCCTCCTGACTCCTCACCCTCCTCTTCCTCCTTCCTTAAATTAACCCTGTTCATTAAGACTCTCTCTCTGTTCCACCATTAACTTTTTCACTTTTCCATTTCTGACCTCTTCACCCTTCTCTTCACTCAAACTCTTCCCCCTCCCTGAGACTCTGATTCCTTCACCGTTTGCCTTCATTTCCTTTTTTCGGCTCCTTCTCATTCTTCATTTCCCTCCTTTCCCTCAGCGTTGCTGTTTTTTCTGTTTTCCTCCTCCACTTTCCTCTTCTCTCCGATCCTCCTTCCTGCTACTTTGATGCTTCTGTCCTTCTTCTCCTCTTCCTATCATCTTCCTCCTCTTCGTCTTTCAACCTCCCCATCTTCTCTTAGATTCTTATTCGTCCATCTTAATATCTGTACTCTCTCTGGTTCTCCCTTCTTCTTTATTCCCCCTCTTCCCTTCCTCTTGTTTTCCTCCTCTTCCTCTTATCTTTCCCCCTCCCCTTTTCCACAACAATATCCTACCTTGTTGAGGATGCAAATTAAAACTTTGTGAGAAATGTCGTGCTGGAAATAGCTGCATATATTAACGTTCCTTATTAACTGCCTGTGTCATGTGTGGGTGGACGTAAGGGTATTTGTTCCTTCACTACTGGAATGGGGGACGGAGATTCTTTTTTAATTCTTCTTTTACCATGACGTCATACCAAGGCTTAACTAAGCTGGTACATGACGGTTTTATATAAGTTCAGTGGTATCTTTATGGCCCAGGATGCGGTTTACTTCATTGGGTGGCAACCCTGTAAGCAAAAAGGAGCATCCAGAGACTGCAACACCTGCGCCCACCAGTCCGTTTACGGGCCTAATATTTGACTTGTTCCCTTCACTTTGACCTTCGATAGATTATTCTGAAAATCGAATGATTCGTTCTTGCCTAATCCTTAACACTTTCACTAACGTTAGGTCTTATTAGATCTTTGCATTCACGTTTACGCAGTAAGCTGCAAACACTGACTCCTGGCTAAAGAAGACGCTTAAAAATAATGCATACTGCATGCACGACCGAATTTCCGCATATAGGCTACTCCATTATACGTGCTCTGCATTTGATGCAGTGAATGAATGCTTGATTAATGAGCTTTCATAGATGATCTGCCGGTTTATTAGTGCCTGATTTTCCTCTTAATTTTCTCTATTCTGTTATTTCTTTACACACACACAAAAATGGCTACTCTAATGTCCGTATCCATGACTGATTTTTATCTTAATGAGTGGCCGATACTTGATTTTGCTGCTTTTTAGTTCCACTGGAATATATTAGCCAAAGATTAATCAGCTGTGTGAGTATTCCAGTTTGAATGTAAGTTCTGGCAGCATAATTGTAGTATGTTACCGGTACACAAATATATGTGACTCGCTTCTCAACCCTTGTGTGGCCGTATAGAACTGTTGTAAAAATTATGGATGATGTACCAGGCATGTGTTAGAAGTGCTTAAAGAAACATAGTTGTAAATACCACTTCCAACAATATTTACGGTATTAATTGATGGGCTCCAGTGTTAAGCCAGAAAACTAAATCCAGCTTATCTGTTTTTCTTTTAAAGTTTTCTGCGAATATCCGCAATCACGTAGCTGAAGAGTAAACGTCTTAATTATCTCTTTAGTCCCTTCAATACCGTGACGGCTGTGTATTTTATTCTAGCTGCGCCTGACAATGTTTGATTTGCTTAGGAGAGCCCCCAGGAAGTGTAAGGGTCACTCAAGGCTGTTTCTGATCCTTCCAACTCGAAAAATCCATCGTAAGCTGAAAAAGAGTAGTCAGGTGATTGGAAGAATTATTTGAAAAAGACGTCCTTGGGCTGAATGAGATAAAAAAGACAGAAGTACATAATATGTATCATGTTTATTGTGTGTAGTACTATAAAATAAGTAATTCCTAACATTCCTTTGCAATTCAGCAAATATATAATTAATTTGAGCAATAAATAGCTTTCCCAGTCGCTCAGGTGCAGAACTGGTAAATTTTGAAGCCACCTTCCACATTGCCATATCTCCTAATGTAGTACGAATTCGTCGTTCATGTGTAATGTGCACTAATTTGCCCCTGCATGTTCGTTCTATTTTGCTCTGAATCCCATTTTAAAAGAACAGATATATATCTTTAAGTACACGTGACCATCCACATACTCGACCCCAATCACCAACAGCACATAAGCGAAACGGCCAATGCTCTATTCGTGATACTGAAACGAACCGTTAGACTTTTGGAAACTACAAGAGCTCAAGGGCGGGAGTGGAAGCCGCCACAAAAATGTTGTCCCATACACAGTATCCAAACATTCTCGCCCCTGTCTCGTGGTTCTTAAGGCTGACATTCCCTTGCACTTTCCAGGCCACTGCAACGGCCGCCAGAAATTGTGGCACAAGTTAAAACTGTATCTTTTAACTTTATTTGGGGTAAAGTGAGATGGTATTCTTAAATCTGGAGCCATTAAGAAACAAAGAGGTAATTTTACCCCCGGAATGAGGTTACTTGGGAAAGCTTTTGTTAAAACTTTGGGGTAATTCTTTCATCCAAGACGCTTACTGTACAAGAACTAAGATTATAAATGGTGCATAACGTTCTTTTAATTCCTTTGCCCCAATGCCATATTCTACATTTAAATATATTCACCATTAAACGATTTTGTTTAATGAAGGGCGAGATTCTATTTGTGAAAGGGTTTGTAAAGACTATATCTAGCTCCTCCATTCAGAAAATCCTCTCCAACGGTGAGGAAAATCATGTGAGAAGAGTAGGGGAAAAAAAAAAAGCTACTGAGATCAAAGGCTTGATCTCTTAACCATGATGGCATCTGAGTTAATGGTTAATTATTTTTCACTCAAGTACCTTTGAAATCCTTGAATTAGACGAGATGATTATTGTTTCCTTTTGTTAGAATACGTTCCTCCTGACGGGCTTAGTGAAGGTTGTATGTGACCAGTCTAGTTAAAAAAATCGAGCTGAATAAAATCATCTGAAGTTAATAAGAATAAAATATATATAACGTCTCTATTAATATCTGATATCACTAAAACACTATATAAAGCTGTGGAGGGTAATACGGAACTGAAAGTACGAGATGCAGCCTTCGTTAACCGCTCCTTATTTTTATGAATAAGTTTGTCAGGTGGAACACTGTGTAATTTGAAGAAATATATAAGTTCTAGATGTGAAGCTTCAGGGCCCTTCGATTAATGCCCTTCGTGTGGTGTGGAGAGGTGAGTTTGTTTGGGTTGGTGTGAGAGGTTGGCGTGGAAAGGTGAGTTTGTATGGTCTGGTGCGAGAGACTGATGTGGGAAGGTGAGTTTGTGTGATGTGGTGTGAGAGACTGATGTGGGAAGGTGAGTTTGTGTGGATGGCAGTAGAAGCTAGTATGGAAAAGTGAATTTCTGTAGTCTGATGTGGGAGGCTGGTGTGGTGTGGTGTGGCATCGTGAAAGTCGGTAAAGTCTACAGAAACAATGCACTTCGTTTCCTAAAGTCACCAGTGAGAGATCGACCCAGAGTTGATGCGCGTCTAAAACTTGTAACTGTTGCGATCGTGGCTGATATTTATTAGCCTATGACAGTGACATTACGTCTGCATATGTAAAGGACAGATATATTACAAATCATAGAAAAACAGAGCAAGGATATTAGTTTGTCACGCAACTAAACACTTACAGTAGACATGAATTTTCTCTATATGTTACGGACGGCATAATCAGTCTTAGCACTGTCTACCGTGCATCTTTTTCTGCTTTACATAGCATTTTTCATACTTTACAGTGTCTGCATTTTACGACTTTTAATATCATTGTTGATTGTTAATTTCACGAAAAAGTCAAAATGTATAAGCTCGTCTCACCAGCAGACTGAGCCGTCCTTGGAGCACGGAAGATGGAAACGAGCAGTACAGGTTCATCATACATTTGGCTGCTAAATAATTCCTGGTGCTGGAAACGACGTCTACCGTACATGTGGTAACATTGATGTACTTGCCTGGTTATCCAAACATCCAAAAAGGTTCCTTCCTATTTTCTGAAAAGAGGATGGGAGACTGTTGGAGAAGGGTAACTTATGGCTGTAAACGACTGAGCTCACGTTTCACATGAGCCTGGAACAGCAGCAAAAGCAGCAGCAGTAGTACATTCCGAAGACGTGTTGAGAACAATAAACTAATGGCGTTTCGGATCCAGTTATGAAAGTCTATCTATCTATCTATCTATTGCCAGACGCCATAATCCCTTAAGGGGTGGCTATTTGACTTTGAGTTATTTGTTTTACAGGGAGGGGCACTAACCCTCCACCAACCCACTTGTTGACATGTAGGGAGCATGTATGGTTTGGTTATATGTTTACCACCCAGCGTTGTAAATGGTTTCTTGGCTTACAGGAAATCATTTGGCTTGTCACTCAATGTAAAGCCACCTGTAAAGGAAAGAAAAGCAATAAGAAGTGACAGGAAAGATGGGAGAAATAGGAAGAGAGGAGGACAGGCACAGAAAAGAATGATAAAGGCTATGGAGGAAGTAGGCAGCAATACATCAAGTAAGTGGATGATAGTCGCCACCACCTACCACGATACAGAAATAAACTGGGTGTTTCCCCAGTCAGTGGGATTATGACATTCTTTTATTTAGTCACACTTGTGTAGGAGCTGACTAGCGTGGGCCAGCTGGTCTATTGTCATATAGTACTGGTATTTCTTTGATGGGTGACGGGAGGTTGGAAAACTACAAAATATAAAGGTGGAACCGGCAAAGGCCTGAGGTAAATGAATATGGAGGTAACTGGAGTGAGGTAAGTTGCCTAAAGAATTTAATAATGCTGATCCAAGAGTAGCCCCATACAGCAAGAGAATTGGGCACTACTTGAAAAGTATAACTAAAGAAGGTTTAAGGTGTTGCAAACACCATATAAATGAAGGAAAAGAGGAGACATGATTATACTATATATTATACTGTATATGCTATATAAATGCATATCAGGGAAGGAGAAAATAGACATAAATAAGTATATAACCTATGGGGATGCATCAGCAAGAGGACACTGCAAAAAACTGCATAAAGAGAGAGGCAATAAAGACGTAAGGAAATTTAGTTTCCCAAATAGGGCAATTGGTCAGTGGAATGCACTACCGGATGAAAGTGTGTGCCAAAACAATTCATAAATTTAAGGATATGTATGATAAAAATGGTTTAAGACACGGGACAGTACGACTCATTCCTGTAAAGATACAATTAGGTAAGAACACACACACACACACACACACACACACACACACACACATGTGTGCGTGTGTGAAGGTCACAGCCTTGCCCTTAGATCGGACTATATGAGCTCTCAGCTCCCTTCCGGGAGGGTAAAAGCTGACGATCACGACCATCAAGTGATCCTGACCGACCCGGTGAATTACACACACAATACTCTCGAATGGATCTTGTTGGTGTGGAAATGTGTTTATGAAACTGTGTCGGAGGTTGCCATGGTAACACAGAGGCACTTGCCACCAGTCAAGCAAAGATTTTCTTAACGATATGCTTTTGCATAAGGCTGGTTAATATCCTTTTGTACACACACACACACACACACACACACACACACACACACACACACACACACACACACACACACACACACACACACACACACACACACACACACACACACACACACACACACACACACACACACACACACACACACACTCATTTACTAACATCCATACCCAGACCTCCATTCACACAGGCTCTGTGATCTTGTCCATCCCTCCACACGCTGTATCCCTCCCCGACACAGACACAGGCTCACCTGCGTACACACAGGCAACTCAACACACACACACACACTCACACACACACACACACACACACACACACACACACACACACACACACACACACACACACACACACACACACGTTCACAAACACAGACACAGACACAGATACAAAGACAACCTAACACAGAACCACACCAGCATCCCACCACACCTCCAAACACACAGCCACAGCTCTGCACAGCCTCGCCTCCAAGGACACACACCATTCCTCCACAAAAATACCCACTCCTCTGCAAATCCAAACCTCCACACGTACCCCTGCCTTCACCTACGTAACCCCAACCTCACCTTCACACACGTAGTTCCTTCCACCTCAACACACGTAGCCCCACATTCACTTATTCATACACGATAACATCTTCACAAACATCGATTCATCAACACATACATATCCTTAACTCGACACAAAAGTTCTATTTCTATATACATAGCCATATCTTTAAATACATCTAGTTATCCCTGAACGCATTAGGCCTCTCCGTCCCATACAGTACTGCACTTACACACATGAAGATCCAGCTTAGACACAGCCATGTCTCCATACACACAGCCACACATACACACAAGAGAGAGAGAGAGAGAGAGAGAGAAAAAAATATATATATATTTCCTTACAGTGCACATGTTACACACCCTTAAATAAACGCGCGCGCTAACACACACACACACACACACACACACACACACACACACACACACACACACACACACACACACACACACACACACACACACACACACACACACAAACTTGTACACAGAACAGGGGAAACTTGGAATGTGACATCCGTAGACTGTCAGACAGCAAACTTTCTCAGTGAATTTATAGCCGATCGAAAGTTAGGTTAGGTCACTTTGGGCAGGGTTTGGTCTGATTAGGTAATTTTTGGTTGGGTTGGGCTCAGTTCCTCTAGATATAGAAGGATTAGGTTAGTTTGCTTTAGAACACGTCGGTTTTGATAGGTTTTGGGTTGGGTTTTATTTGGTTGGGTTAGGCTGGGTTAGGTTCGGTTGGATTAGGTCATTTTAGGCTTGACTGGGTTGGGTTAGGTCGGGTATGGTATGGTTAAGTGAGACTGGGTAGGATTAGGTAGGGTTAGATGCGGTTAGGCTGCTTCAAAATAGGTTAGGTTAGGTATGGGGAGGTTATGTGAGATTGTGAGGTTAAATACAATTAGACTACTTTAGGTGAGGTTAAGCTAGATTAGGTTGGGTTGATTGAAGTTGGATTAGGTCATTCGAGGTTAGACAGGGTTCAATTCGAGCAAATATTGATAATTTAGGTGAGACTTGGCTAAATTAAATCGGTTTAGATGTGATTAGGTTGGTTTGAGTTAGGTGAAGTTGAAATATGACAGATATGGGTAGGATTAGTGAGATTAGTACAGATTAGATATGGTTAGGAGGGATTTCACTAGCACCGGCCACCGTAAATGAAAGTCAAAGTTGAAATTAGTGCAGGATCATTGATGTGGAATCCTCAGTACCAGAGTCCGAATTAGTTAACGCAAGTTAGTCGAGGTTTAATGGAATGTGTCCGCTGCTGGATCTGAGGCTGTTTTGCGAAAGTCTTAAGCGGTTCAGAGTACCGAGATGTGGTAAATTGGTTATGGCGAAATCAGGATTGTATGTGTTTTATAACTAAAAATTGTGCGATTATGTGGACATTAACACTTTTAAAATAGTTCTTTTACCTTAACCTGGCCCAGATTTTCGTCCTTTTGTAACTTATTTCACGTAGCTGCGTGGGAGAAAAGGGCAATGCTGTAACTCTGCATCGTCAACACAGGACTTCTTTGTAACTGGCATCATATTCTAACGATATTCGCTTGCTGCAGCTCGGCATTCACCTATGACCTACATAAACAAAATCAGTCCACCGCCTAACGATTATATTCTTTCAGCTGACAGACGATTTCATTCAGCTCAGGAGGAACCCCTTGTGATAAAAGGGACAACAGACTACTCTCGTCCCTTCAATGTGAGAGGATCTTTTGTTAGCTGACTCTTCTCGTCTGGCAATAGGAAGAATAAACCGTAATGGACATGACTGTAGTGAGATAATTAACGCTGAACTATTAAAGAAAATCGATTCCAACTGTTTTTTTTTTTTTTACAATATATTCATTGTATATCTCCTTACTTTCCATTTTGCATTTTCTGTCTTCACTTTCGTCACTGTCTGTCTGTCTCTGTCTCTGTCTCAGTCTGTCTGTCTGTCTGTCTCTGTCTCTGTCTCAGTCTGTCTGTCTGTCTGTCTCTGTCTCTGTCTCAGTCTGTCTGTCTGTCTCTGTCTCTGTCTCAGTCTGTCTGTCTGTCTGTCTGTCTGTCTGTCTCTGTCTCTGTCTCAGTCTGTCTGTCTGTCTGTCTGTCTGTCTGTCTCTCTGTCTCTCTGTCTCTCTCTGTCTCTGTCTCTGTCTCTGTCTGTCTCTCTCTAGCTCTTCGTTTCCTCTTTGTTTCTTATTCTCTTTCTATTCCCAGTTCATAGCCTCTCAAAGCTACCCTTTTCCAGTTTCTTTGCTCTAAATCTCTTTGGTTCCTCTACTCCTTTATTCTCTCTGTTCCTCTCTTCCCTCCCCATTCCGACTCTTCTGCCTTTCCTACCATAGTTCCTTTATTTAACCCCTGCACCGCTACGGTTTCTCTCGAATTGCACTAAATCGCCAGGTGTCGACCTCAATAAAACCCTAAGCTGTATCAGTTGCTAAGGAAGAATTACTCAAGATAGTTTTCGATGTTACTTTGAGGATGTCTCGTCTTTGCCTGGATTAAAAAAAAAAATCATTGTCTTAGCAATAGCACACAGTGTTATCGGCACTCGACATTGCTTTGTGAAGTCTTTGTTTGCTAGAATTTCTCACAATTGCACAAAATCTTTTGGTGTTACCTTGAAATTAGGAGCCAGTGCAGCAGCGGAATCAAAAGTGTTAACCTGGCACTCTTCCCTGCACATGGCGTGGCATTGAGTACGTGAATCAGATGACGTAATTCTATGTTGCTTTACTTATACAGTACTTTCAAACAAGTTAATTTATCTCGGGAAGGATTTGTTCTGGTTAAGGGGTTATTTAAATCTATACCTAATTCATCAAGTTCGAGATGTCTCACACTACACGAATACCAAATTGCATGGCATGCATTTTAAAATTCATTCTCGAATGATTTGGATATACCATAAGTACATTTCTCTTTTTGCTGTTTCGCAGGAAATTTCTATTTGTATATAGGCAGAAAAATCAATACTAAGGTAAATAACGAGTTTTTAGTAGAGCCCTGCAAATATATATATATATATATATATATATATATATATATATATATATATATATATATATATATATATATATATATATATATATATATATATATATATATATATATATTTTTTTACAGCAAATTCAAAAGGTTACTGACAGAAAGACTACCACACCAGGGTATGGTTAATTATAACAAGAATCGTGGCCGCAGATGTCACATTTTGAAATAATTAATGATATAGATGCATAGTTTTGTTAAAATCATATGAAACGTGCATACTCAATAATAATAATAAAAATGGCAATACCTAATATAGTACTTATATGGATACTTACTGAAAGATAGTGAAACTAGTAGATGAAAGAATCGGAAAGTAGTGAAAAAACAAAAGATTTCCTAAAATGGTAGAAAGTAGTGAGAAGTAGTGGAAAGCAACAAAAAGTGCCTGAAGTGGTTTAAATGCAGAAAAGCAGTGAACGTACCTAACAGTGTCTGATAATGACGGGAAGTACAGGGAACCAGCAGAAAATACCAAACAACGCCTGATGTGGTTCAAAATAGAGGGAAAACAGTGAAAGTACCCAAGTTTATATAATGGTGGAAATAGCAGGAAAATGGTGGAAAGCTCCAAAAAACTGTATGGGGTAGTCGAAAGCACGTGAAATTAGTTAAAAGTGCCCAAAATACAGTAGTGCCTGTAGTGGAGGAAAGTACAAGAAGGTAGTGAAAGTACCTAGGAACGCCAAAAATGGGAGAAAGTACCAGAAAACAGTGAAAGTGCCAAAGACTGCATAAAGTGAAAGCATAAAAGTACGGTGAAAAGTACCTAAAGATCTACGGAGAAGTACTGAAAATCATTGGCACTTTTTTCTTTAACCCTCCCTCGCCAGATAATTAGCAACATCATCTTAACGACTCAGCTGTAACAAAAGCACAGCAGTAAAAATGCAAATATAAAGTCGTATGCTTAAACTTTAAATCACAAAGAGGGGTGCAAACCCTTAATTATTAAAGGTAATGTGTGGAACGCCTGCGGTTATTAGGAATGGTCAGTCTGCATCCCATATTTCAGAACGCAGTCAGCAACAATTTAGGAAGGCTAAATACTTCCCATCATCATCACGTTCTTCAAAAAAACATCAGAAAAATTTCAGGGTTTGCATTCCACTTTGCGGTTTCAAGCTTAAACATACGACCCCATATTAGAGCATTTGCGAATAGTAGCTACACGTTAAACGACAAACCCCAGTTAGCACTCTCACCCACAACAGTGACGCTCAGTCACCTGTGTGTCGATGAAATAATTGTTACTCGTTCATTACAGAAGACTGACCTGGTTTTAATACTACCAGCTTTATATCCCCGATCAGTCCACTGTAGCATCCTATTAATTTGAATGAAAAAAAGAAAGAAAGAATATATATATATATATACCGTACATAACTTTCGAGAAATAATCACGAATGATCGATTTCCAAAGTGTGTGTGTGTGTGTGTGTGTGTGTGTGTGTGTGGCATAAAAGCTTGTTGGTCCATGTAGGTTCGGTCAAATAATCAATGAGATGTTTTCTGCATTGATGTGTATTTCCTTTTCCGTTATAATCATTTTAAAATAAAGCATATTATTTCTCTTAAATGTTTTCTGTATAAACTGCAGCCTTTATCTACGAGAAGTTTATAATTCTCTCTCCACTGCACTTCCTCATGTAGCACAGAAATTAGATCTCATAATCAAAATGCTCTGCGGATATAGAATATATTATCGCTGTTGGTGCTGGTTGTGGTTGATTAATATCACACAACAGCAAACTGTTGCGTTTTGACGCAGGGATTTCTTCGTGTAGGTGTGTGTGTAAATAACTGCCTCTGACGGAATGTAGAAATTAGCTATAAAACTGTACTGGCTCCCTTCAGTGTTCAATCCTTATTCCATTTGTTCATCCCTCCTCTCACTTCCTATGTCAACATTTCCGTTTCATCCTCTCCCATTTCGATTTTTCCTTAACCTCATCCTCTCACTCACTCAGCCAGATCATCTCACTAATAAACCTTCATTCTCATCACTTCTGTTTATATGGCTTCTCAGTTTTCCTTTTCCATTTCCTCTGCCTTCTATATCATTTCATCTTCTTCCTTGTTGAATCGGTAGAGAGGTAGTCTGCAGTCTTAATGGACCCAGGTTCGAATCCCCGCTGAGGAAGGGAAAATTAAAAGGATTTGAATTTCATAAAGCAGACTTTATTGATCTACCGGAAGACCCGCGGACGTCGTAAAAATATCCCCGCTAATACCAGGACATCAGTCCTGTATGAGACAGCCTTAGCATGTATTCAGTAATGACGGTGGATGTTAGCACCACCTCAGAGTCGGACACATAAAAAAAAAAAATGTCTTCTGTTTCACTCACACACACTCACACATTTACTCAACCAAACCCTGTCAATAGTAGGCACTTACTCATTCTGTTTCTCTTACATGTCCAGTCGGTTTCCGTTCTCCATGTTATTTTTCTTTCCTGCACTCCCTACCCACTCATTCTTGGTTTCCCTCACAGTTGCTGTCTCTCCCTCCCACGCCACTCTCTCGCTTACCCAACCATTTCACCTCACTAATGTGCCGTCACTCTCACAAGTTCCCTTTCAGTTTCCTTCCTCACTCTCTCCGCCTTCCCTTTCCTCTTCTTGTTTCCCCATCCTTTGGTTTTGCTAGCACTAACTTTCTCTCTCTCTCTTACTGCAGGATTGCTCACTTAGACAGTCCATATTGCTAGTATGTCTCGCTCTCACCTTTTCTCAAAAGTGCCTTCTTAGTTTTCTTTCCTAGCTTCCTTTTCCATTTCTCCTCTTCCATGCTCCATTTCCCTTACTCAGTCACTTTCTGATTCAACTGTCGGTTCAAATACTTACTCCATCCATCTCATTAATAGTCACCCACTCTCCTCTTCTCTCATATCTTTCCTGTTTCAGCCACCAATCCGTGCATATGTAAAAACCGTTTACTCGTTCTTTTATCTGCACTACTTCATACATACTTTTCATGTGGGTCCAGCCCTTCACCTAAATTCCTGTGTCAAGTCTCCTAACTGATTCACTACTACACACCATCACTCACTACTCGTCCTATCCAGCGCTGCTTCACATCGAGATTCAATATCAGGGACTCTGTTTTCGTTTCGTTCTTTTCTGTGTAATTGCTTTCTTCCATGTAAATAAAACATATTGATTTCTTTTCTTACATTCGATGCTGTGTTTTTTGAACTTTTAGGATCAAGAGCACCATCAAACATAGATTTTTTATTTCTTTTTTAAGGAGTACTTTTGATTCATAGATATGTATGCACGTATCTATGCAGTATCTATTATTTCTGTGTCTATATATCTAAATGTGTATGTATAGGTAGACAGATACAGATAGATACTGATACGTGTTTTCACGAGTTGTTATTACGAGCGGATGTACAGTTGTACTAGTGATACATCATTGCTGGTCAAAATAATAACGTTTAGCATGCACGACCAAAGCAAACAATGTCTTTCGTCCAAAACCAAATGTTGACCTCGGCCAGTTCTCCATAGTGCAAGGAAGTCACATAAAAGATCGTAGTTGCTGATGGTGAAGCTCTTGGTATTCTGACCTTATGCCTCTAATGACACACGGCCTGGCTAAAGCACCTGTTAATTAAACAGATGACAGATTCAAGCAGCTATTAATCTCCTTGATCACATGAACAACAACCAGAGACGAAGGTATTTTCCAAGCGTCTCTCTTTCATTAGGTGGAGAGAAATGGACGACATCTAGTTGACTGTGTGCCCTTGCTGTGAAAGGAGGCGATTGAAAGGAAGGCGATTGATGGATGACTCAGTTCCATCAATGCTGTCCACCGGGTCACTCGGTCTGCGTCCTTCATAGCCTCTATTCAGTCACAGTTGTTCAGATCAGTGTTTGCTGTAACACGTTGACTGCGATGAGGTTCAGTGAGCTGGATACAATCGTTCAGAAGAAACTGGAACATAACACAAAATTCATTTTTTTTTTTCGGAACAGAGCTTAATCGTCATAGTTTTTAACATTTTTGGTGCCCTGTGTTTGTCGTGAATATTGTAAAATAGTCTGACTTTAGCAAATGCAAAGTAGGTGGCTATATTCGGAGTGTAATTATCTATAAACAGAAAATAAAAACGGATATAGAATTGCAGTATGTCTTTTATTAGAGAGTTTGAAAGTGTTACATCCAGGTAGGAAGTACACCAGAGAAGAACAAAAGATAAGCACTTTCGTAGACTTAGAAGGAATTCAGTCTAGTCACCCATGAAGTGCCCTGCATTAATTTGAAGTTGAATAGCACACCACTGTTTTCTGCAGAGGCGTAGGCGTAATACTTAGAGGGAACATAGGAGGAGATCGTGATTATGAATGCATTTAACCTCATCACTCCTACGACACGGTTTACTTTCGTTTTTGCTGTTCTACACAATGTTATTGTGATTAGGAGTGAGTTTTCGTGATGGAGGGGTTAAATATCGTCTTCCTCACCTCACTTCCTTTATATATATTATATATAAATATGTATGTTTATATATATATATATATATATATATATATATATATATACATATATGTATACCGTGTATACATACAGGAAAGAGAGAGAGAGAGAGAGAGAGAGAGATTATTTTTCATGACCAGATAGACAAATATATTGAGCTGGGAACGAGTTGTACGACTAGGACAGTGTTAAGATTGTCATTATTAATTCTAGTTTGACCGAAACAACTGTTGCATTTTACTGCAGCTAACAGACATTATTTTATTTAGGTGAGAGAAAATAACAGCCTGAAAGAGTTAATTTGTTATGGAGACATGTAAACTGAAAAGCAGAGCAATGTTAGTAGCGATGTTTGCTGTATCTGTGTGAAGCCTCCCTGATGATCAATTACGTCACTGGCCTTGGGAAGTTTCAAGGCAATTGCCAATTCAGTTGGACGCTATTCCCAAACGGCATCTCCAGGCCTCTTCCTATTAACCTGAGACAGCAAAACCAAGGCACAAGTTTGGCTTCATACAGCGTGCATGGTGTGTGTGTGTGTGTGTGTGTGTGTGTGTGTGTGTGTGTGTGTGTGTGAAAAAATCATTCCGTAGTAGCAAAAATATACTATAAAAATGTGTCGTGATGGTAAGTAGGATAAGAGGGGAAAACGCTCATTTACTGAGGAACACATAATCAGCAAACGCTTTCGACAACAGGTGTAATTAAAAGCAATGTAAAGAAATATGACAAAAGGATATGAATAAACCGTGACGAAATCCACTAACAGTTCGTCCACACTAAGGAAGCAGATATATATTTTTTGCAACTTGTTTTTAGTAGCTACGTGGCAATATAAGACTAACCTTGTGGCTCTACATCCTTTCTACAACAGTTTTTCGCTACTAGAACCATAATTGTTCTGTAATGAATGTTTTGATACAGCTCAGCCCTCAATCTGGAGAGATCGCAGTTTTAAGCCAAGTTAATACTTTTAGGCCCATGATGAATTTTTGTTCTAATTGTGCTATCTACAGACGATATTTTCTTGCTTAAGCATGATTTTTAAAAATCTATAGGCGGTAGCTTTTTGCCCTCAGTATAGTTCATTCACCTTATATTGACAATGATTTTCATAATTTTCCAGTTTATTACGCGAAGCTTATCAACAAAAAAAGACCATGCTATATCTCTCGTATCATTTTCATAACACTTCATTGTGACTAATTTAATGTTCTGGTGCTGATCTCTTATCACAGCTGTAAGGAATTGTCATACTGCAGTCAGGAAAATTTGATGTTTTATCATGAGCAAAATGCACTCTGTATGTGTCTGTCTGGTCGTGTAGTCACCCGTCTTTCTGTCTCTTCGTCTGTCTGCCTGTCTGTTTGTGTCCACTTATGTTTATGTGTACGTGTTTTTCCTTTCTGTGGTCGTCCCTCTGTGTGTGCGTACATCTAGCCTGTATGCCTTTCTGTGTGTCCCGACAGTGACAGAACAGGTAACATGACCTCCAAGTGACTTGCAGCAAATCCCTCTTCTTCGTCCCTTTCATAATGGATGGAACACTTGGTTATTTGACTGAAGCTTATTCCAGGAGATTTTGTTCAACTGAGAGGTATCCTAACAGTCATACACCCTAGAAACTGTCTCCAAGGCATTTTTTTTTCTACAATCGGTATTTCTGTGAAATACTTTCAGTTCAATTCGAGGTATATGCTGGAAGTCCAAAAATTAACAATCATGTAAATAATCAGGGCGTCCTTTGGAAGACAAAGATACTTGTGCTAATCATGCCCCCACACACTCATTGATCCATGAGTAATCTTGGAGGTACTGAACAATATCATGGCCTCATCCAGGACACGGCCCATTTACTCTGGCTTTACGACGTTCACAACTGCCTGATTATCTTGGTGATTGCCCTTTTATGACGCCTTGGAGATGATAAAGGTTTCTCAAATATCCCCAAACATGAGGAAGGAAAAAATCACAATGAATTATTTGTGCCCTTTCACTCTTCTTTCTTTTTTTTTTTTTTTTAATAAAAAGTAAGAACTTAAGGCTGAAAGCCTGAAACACTTATTCATTCCAAAGAACACAGAACAAAGCGAAATCCAGATTCACCAGATGTTTCGTTTTATTTCGTTTAAAACACAAGAACTCATAGGCAATGGGAAAGACCGAATAAAAAAGACAGTTCCAAAGCTGACTAGCTGCATATATAGAAGACTGAAAATCCCAATTTACTCCTGCATTAGAGGTGGACGGAAACGGGGTGAGAACGTATTGGTAGAATGGTGCTGTGTGCCCGTCGCAGTTGGAGTGGAGTGAAAGAGACTTGGCAGTGGCAAAAGAATTATTTTTGGCAGTCTAACTTCCAGCTGAATTAACTTGTCTGACTGTAGCCTGAATAGAATACTAGAGTTGTCCAGACCAGGAAAAAGTTAAAAAGAGTCAGTGAGGACAGAGCTGGGATATCTATGTTGGTCCAGAGAGGAGGAATGCATACCCGACCAACTAACCTGACGAACCAACCCGACGGACTAACTCGGCAGCAAAAGGCCCTGATTGCGGTGGGTGAGGGGCGGCATGCTGAAGAGGGGCACTGGGGTGATGCTAGTAATGCTGGGGTGAAGGTGGGGAGAGGTGAAGATGAGCGTGTGTAGGTTGTGTGGATATTGAGGGTGTGTGGGGTGTGAGTAAGGATGGTGTGACTGTGGGGAGGGGTGCGTGTGTGTGGATGGTGCGAAGGTAGGGAAACGTGTATGTAGGTAGGGATGGGTGTGTGTGAATAGTATGAGTGTCGGGAGAAGTATATATGGGAAGGAGTATGAGTGTGTGTGCTTGGGTGAAGCTAGTGAGGAGGTGAATGTGCGTGAGTGTGGGTGAGTGGAAATGAAGCAAAAATGGTCAGGGTGTGTGTGTGTGGGGGGGGGGTGTTTATAGGAGCAGTGTGTGAGCGGTTTAATTGTGCTGACAGAGTGGGTGGGGTGCTCATATGCATGTCAAATTTCAGCTGGTGAGGTTACGGCAACATGCATGAATGGAAACTTAATCTCCCGACTGTGAAGATGCGTGAATTTGGTTAGTGTGTTGGTGTGTAGGTGGAGCAATGAGAGGATGTGTGACTTGCTATCCCTCATAATATGGTGGCTTTCCAGTGTATTCTCATTACTGTTTAGCTTAGATT
>NW_027643788.1:100000-140000 GCF_032717465.1 Coenobita brevimanus | reverse complement strand
CTTTCTTACCCTCCTTTATTCCTACTCCCCTCCTTCCTTCCTATTCTCCCTAAGTTCCTCCCCTCCCTGCCTGTTGTCTATCGTCTTTGTCAACTCAGCCACAAACGTCAACAATTTCCTTGCCTGGTAGTTTGCATACAGATGTCCCCTTAACCTCATCGATAGGCACTTTACTGGCCTCAATACTCAACCATTCGTTTACCCCAACTTTCTTCCTTTGCTGATAATTGTTCTTTCTTCTTTCTCTTCGTGCCTGTTCTTTTTCCACTTTCTCTGTTGTCTTATTCTTTCATTCAGTCACTTCCCCACCCGTTAACTCTTTTCTTTCTCCACCTTTCTTTTATATTCCTTCTTTTTTCCTCTCCCCTTCCTCCTATTTTCTCTTCACAATATTTCTGTCTTTTTCTTCGCTTTTTTTTTCTTGTCCCTTTCCATTATTGTCTCATTTTCTTTCTTAAAGTTGTTTTATTTTCCTTCTTCTTTGTCTTGCCGCTCCCATTGCCGCTTTCCTTATCTCGTTTTCTCTTCTTTTCTTCTCCATTTCTCGTTTTCATTTTTACACCTGAATTCTTCCCCTCCGGGTTTTGCTCTTCTTTCCATCTTTCTTTTCTTTTTCTTTCTTCCCCTTACGTTTTTCTTTTATTAATTGCTTTTTCCTCTTCTTCCCCCCCCCCTTTCTTTTTCATCATCCACTTAGCTACTCTCCGTTCTCCGTTTTCTCCCACTTCTTAGCTTTTCGTTTCCTCTCTTCTCCTCTCTCTCCACTTACTCCCTCTTCCGACTTCGTCTTCTTTCTTTCCTCTGCATTCTTTAATCATTTATTTTCTGTCTTCAATTTCTCCTTTACATTTTCTCTTTGTTATTTCTGTAGTTTCTCAGTCTGTTCCTCTGTTCTCACTTTTTGTTTTTTCAATGACGTTTCCTTTCCAGTTTCTATATTTTCTTTCTCTTCTCCATTCCTCTTTTCTCTTCTCTTCTCTTCACGTCCCGTCTCTTATTTAGTCTCTCTCTCTCTCTCTCTCTCTCTCTCTCTCTCTCTCTCGTTAAGTATGCATGGTGCGCTACTTGTTTTTTCCACTGGACTCTCCCTGCCTGTTCCTGCCCCTCATTACCATTACTGCCTCTGCCTCCCATTTACCTCCTTCCCTTGCCTTTGTCTCCCTCCTTCCTCCCATTCTCTACCTCCTCCCTGTCATTCCCTATCCCCTTCCTCCCTTTCATCTCCTTTCCTTGCTTCCCCTTCCTCTCCCTCTTCTCCTCCTCCTCCCTTCCTGCTCTCTCCCATCCATTTCCCTGCTCCCTCCAGTTCCGTCTCTATCTCCCCCGACCCTTCCATTTCCCTAGCCAGGATTTTTGTACCCCATCCTTCCCTAGTATTCTTCCTTCCTTGCCCTTCTCTGCCTCCTCCCTTCCCTTATCTAACGCCTCCTTCCCTTTCACTTCCCTTTCTATCCCCTTCTCAACCTCTTTCCTTCCCGTTCGTTTTCCTTCCTTTTCCTTCTCTACCTCCTCCCTCCCTTTCATTTCTCTTATCTCCTGTTTTCTCTTTTCTCCCATTCACTTCTTTTTCCTCCCCTTCTCTACCTCTTCGTTCCCTTTCACGTACTTTCCATCTCGTTCTCTACCTCTTCGGTCCCATTCACATCCCTTCTCTTCTCATTTCCTTCTCTTCTTTCCCTTCCACCTCCCATTCCTCTCCTTCTCTTCCTTTTCCATCCCTTTCATTTCCCTTCCCATCCCCTTTTCTACCTTTTCTCTCCCTTTCACTTCCCTTTCTCTACCTCTTCTCTCCCCTGTCACCTCCCTTTTCTTCCCGTTTCTAGCACCTCTCTTCCTTTCTCTAGGCAAAAAGAGATGGGGTAAGGGAGGAAATGCAAAAAGGAAACTAAAAAAAAAAACTAAGGAGTAAGAATAATGGAAGAAAAGTAAGGGTAGAAATAAAAATAAGGAAAGAAATAACTGAGTAATAAGATGAAAGGAAGTAAGGAACATGGTGTAAGGTGAACGTCAGTAAGATGAGAGTTCAATCTATATGACAAGCCAAGTGTGGTGACCCATTTCATTACTTCGTCCCTCCTTCCTCGTGCCCCTTATTCAGCTGCTCTCAGTCCTCTTCTCTCAGTTAGATCTCTCCTCATCTTTCATCCCTCTCCTATTCGCTTCTTCCTCCATTTCTTCTCTCTCTCTCTCTCTCTCTCTCTCTCTCTCTCTCTCTCTCTCACGCTTATCCTCTTTTTTCATGTCTTTCCTCGTCACTCATGCTTTCCTCTCTATTAGCCCTCTCCTGTTCCTTCATGCTTTTCTCTCTATCCATACCCCGCCATCATGCTCTCTTCTCTATCATGACTGTTCTTTCAGGTAATCCTCTCTTGTTCTGCCATGCCTCTCTTTTCATCTCGTGCCCATCGTTCATCATCTCGTTTGGCTTGTCCTCTTCTTTTTTCATGGCTCTTTTCTTCGTTAATACTGCTGTCCTCCTCTTCTCTCAGTGCGTTTCCACTTTTCTCTAGCTACCATCTGTATCGTAGAGAGAGAGAGAGAGAGAGAGAGAGAGAGAGAGAGAGGGAAGAAAGAAAGGGAAAGGCGAGGAGAGTGGGGTTCTATCTTAACAACAGTAACACATCACTGTCGTCATCTCAATAACAGCAGGATCTGTATCTTTATTGTACCATCACTCATATCAGTGTATTGTTCCAGCCTCCTCCTCGGGTCTTAGCCTCATATCGATCCATCTATCTACATATCTGTCTGTCTATCTATGCCTATATCTATCAGTCAGTCAATCAGTCTTTCTATCAAACTGTGTCTAACTATGTGTATCTATCTATCTAGCTCTGTATATATATATATATATATATATATATATATATATATATATATATATATATATATATATATATATATATATATATATATATACCGTATATAAGCTGGTGCTGGGATACTTTCTACCACTGACATTTTTAGAGTTGGTTCACTGTTGTTTGAATAAGTGGGATCCAATGTTCAACAAATTTTATCAGTTGCTGCTAAAACTGAATTGCCTAATGAATGGCGTGATTTCAAACACCACGTGTGTAACAGATAACTTTAATTGCTATTCTTGAAACCCTTCCAATGCTTTGGTCTTGTTCGTAGGTATGTAAGCCACAGTGGTGTGGATGGGATTATATTATGATAATCCATGGAGGCTGACGATATTATAAATTTGAATGTTTTCTTGCTCAGTATTTTACACTCGTTTAGAAAAGGCAGAACCAGGTTTAAAAGATGGAGTCGGATACAATTGTTCCTCAAATACTGCACCTCTTTTACTTCTTACTTTCTTCTGCAGGCTAATATTCCTAAAATAAGAGAGACTTGGAAAGTTTCTCTCCCTGTTTGATGGGAAGGAAAGTTACGGATATTCCTAAAGTGTGAACTAGACGCAGGTGAATGGTAGTGGAACTTTTGATCCGACTATACCCTTAACCACTTTTATTTACAAGGTCAGAAGACACCTGTAACATTCGCTTTTGCTGCTTCTGTCTTCCAACCTACAACACCAGGTCTTTCGGAGCAAAGAGACTTCAGAGCACAAATCCGTAAGTTTTTGTAGACTGCCATAAGCGCTGAGTGAATGATGTTATCGTCTCGTGTGCTGAATCTCAACCAGTAATAGAGCAACCGAACCTACTGTTAGAAAACCTTAACTTGACGGAGATTTACGTCCTTCTGCAGCTTATTTCCAGTAGCTCAGTGACAGAATAAAACAATATTTCGGCTGTATTTCCTTTCAATAACACTTGTTTTGGTAAATAGAGCCACGGTTTAGTAGTCTATCGTTTCTTTACAGTTCAGGAGATAAAATGGGGCAGCTATACGTCAAAATAAAGTGGACGTTAGCCTACTTTTGATCAGAACTAGACGAGAGGGAGCGTAAAACCGCAATTTAGAGACAACAGAGGGCACATTGAAAGAAGAATAATAGAGGGTAAGAGAAAGAAAAGAAGTAGAGAGGGAGAGGGTGAGGGTGCATATGTTACAAGTCAGATAAATATGTGTGAGGCTGGAGACAGGGGGACACGGAGGAGAAAATCAACAGTTCTGATGAGGGAGAGAGAGAGAGAGAGAGAGAGAGAGAGAGAGAGAGAATAGAAAATAATTAGCATGGAAAGAAAGAATAGGATACACTGAGTACTTTTATCAAAGAAAAGTGGGTACTGATGGCACTAATGACTTAATAAGACTGCAAGGAAAGAATGGGGCAACACGACCGCTGAAAAAAATGGTATGTGCGGTTGCGTTGGTTTTGTCAGATGTGAATACAGTCGTCTGGAGTTACCTGGAATATAGCACAAATTTATTAGTCATCAGGTAAATGGTCTTTGCTTCGGTACATGTATTTTACTTATTATTTGTTGATTTTATTTACTACCACTACTACTACTACTACTACTACTACTACTACTACTACTACTACTACTACTACTACTACTACTACTACACTATTAATATTATTAGTCTTCATCTACTACGTAGATGGAGACTATTGTTTTCGCTAGTATTATTATTATTCTCGAGTCAGAGTCTCGCAACGATTCCAGGAGAGGCGGAGACTACGCAATGAATCTGAAGGGCCCAGGTTATGTGTCCGGGCATGGGCCAATGTTGACAGAAAAAAAATCCAAATCTCCCCAACTGGGTCAAGGTTACTGTTAGAAACAGTTGCAGACATATACATTCTTCGACACTTTTGTCAGATCCCTTGTTGATGTTACATCAGAAGTTACCTTAAGGACTTCCGATCTTGTTTATATTAAACATACCTGACTAATATTCTTACTGAGGCTACATCATTGAAGTTCGTAACTAATTACTACTGTTTCGGCCTGAGAGTCTTCTGACGTTTGCAGGAGGACTGGTGACTGCACATGAAATCTTAAGGGCCCAGGATAAGTGTCTTGGCATGGACCATTGAGGATAGACAAAAAAAATCCAACTCTCCTAAGTGGGGTAAGGGTCGCTAAGATACTGTAGGTGGAGACCAGTGACTGTCCGTTGGGCAATTACAGAGTTTTAGTTATTATTATTAGTTAAGGTGGGGTTACCCACCATCCACTCACTCATTGTAGTGTTTCTAGTCAAAGCGTTTCCCGTAATCCAAGAAACAGTTTACTGTTTTGGATGGGAACCATTTGACCAAATGACGCTTGTTGTCTAGGGAATCAAAAGGCTCCAGCCTGATAGGGCACTTAAGGGTTTGCATGAGCGAAATGGTTGTGGTTTATTGTTCATCTAATGCCACTCAAGGAAGGATGCCAACGGTTACCCTCGCCTTCAATATCGGCAGTGAGTAGCCTAACCCCAAGCCTCTCCGTTCTTTATGGCACAAAAAATTAAATGGTAGATAGACAGATACGATAATTGTTGCTGCAGTGGTTTTCCCCGAGATGAATGCAATTGTCTGACGTTAGCCGGAATGTGATACAAAGTTCGTATAATCCGGCTAAGACTTAAACTGTGGATAGAAAGTTGAGGTGGAACTTGAGGGAACCCATTATCCACCCACCTGATATAATACTATCTTCAAGTGACTCTACAGTGAGTGACAAGCCAAATGGTTGTTTGTAGCCCAGGAAGCAATATAGTACGTCCGATGGTAGCCATAAAACGAATTTGACATCTGAGTGTGCAGTCGGTTAAGGTGTTCCAACCGTCTGTGGTCTCTAAAGTTTTACGAGTACATCCAAGCGATAGTTGAAGTTTACTTCTTACAAAAGCCACTCAGGGACGGCGACTGGTCTTTCTCATCTCTAATTCCTTGCCTCTGTGGCCTCGGCCCAGACCCCTACCCTCCTGATAGGTCAGTAAAGGCTTGGATGATAGGCAGGTGTATATATATTTAGGTAAGGGGAGATATGTGGTAGTGAGGCAGATATATTTCAGCTGAAAGATGGAGCTGTGGCAAGCTACAAATTTCCTTATGAGTTACGCAACAACCTTTAATTCGTATCCAGTTAAAGGGAGACCTACTGTATTGGTGTGGACACACTGAAGTTAAAATGTGGTAGTGTGGCTGAGTGGAGTAGGCTACGGATCTCTCCGAGAGGTAATTATACGGCTGCATTTACTTGCCAAGGAACTGCTCGTTACTGGCACAGTATTGTACGAAAGCGTTAATTTCTTGTTACAGCTCAGTGCCGGAATAAGACTTTACATCCCTTGCATTGCTTCTAGTTTGCTTTTTAGCATCATATTTTAGTGATAATGTCATGGTAAGGAAATGGTGGGTTGACAAACACAGTATATTCTAGGGTTCACTTTCGAGGTAGAGACATGGCAATTACAGGCTAAGTTAAAGTGGACAAAGTATAGTAAGCTAAACTGCGGATGAAGGTGGAGGTGCGGCAGTGGAATAGACTAGGAATGTGGCCACGCTATAATTTCATCACCGTGGCAGTGACTGACGGCCTTGGCAGCCACATTGTTAGGGTAAAGTGTTCACATTTCACTATACTATAATCAGTTAATTTTAAACGTGCAGCGATCCGGTAGATGATTCACGGTACCCAAATTTAATGATAGTTATTTGGCCTCTCAACTATGATTAAGATGGCGGAGAGGGATGTTTTCATGTGATGGCACCGATATGCAGTATTTTGGCGGCTTCACTGCCTGGTTATGCAACCATCCCTCAATTCTCTCACAATCTCCCAAAAGGAGAATGGTGCACTGCAGGAGACAAGCAACTTCAGCCGCAGTCAACAGTGCTCACGTCCAGAGGAGCCTCGAGTTGCAATAATTTCTACTAATTTTGTTTATTCCTGTCATCCCGAAGGGTTTCTGCATACTCGTAGCTGAATAAAATCGTCTGGCGTTATCCGTAATTAAAGACGGCTTGTGTTCTCGGGCTGAAAGGTTTCAATTCCTTCACTGTGAAAAGTGTCCCAAGTGAATACAATTTTCTAGACGTAATGAAGTTAAATATCTACGACGTCAAACAATAAGTCATGGTGAACTTGACTGATCTTGTTACATTACATTTCTGTATAAAAGATTCCGGGTATCTTCATGTTGCAGTGCAGCTTGAACTGCGTATTTTGGCAGTGTAATGAAAACTTGGTATTGTATCGCCGAGCTTCAGGGAGAAGATTGTTGTTGGTCTCTGGCTCATTTGGTTGTGACCCCTGCGGAGTGCAGTCTGAAGTTGCCCTCCTGCTTCAGTCTATCACCTTCCTTTTGGGGAGTATTGAAGGAGTTTTGAGACGTTGGATTAACTGGGCAGCGGAAACACCCAACTACATCAGTGGCACCACTTGACGGCGTCCCTCTCCATCACAGGGGCCAGACCGTCAGTGTTTTGATGGTGTTTTAGTGGTGGTGATATAGGTGGAGGTGATGTTACAGGTGCTGGTGATGTTGTGTGCAAATTGGAATGGTCATGTTGCAGGTGGCTGCAATGTTGTAGGTGTTTGTGATATTGATTACTTTCATTTTTTTTAGGAGTTTGATGTAGTTTTGATGTAGGTAAATGTGAGAGTATAGGGTGCTGTAGGTGGGTGTAACCGTTGTTTGTGGTTGTAATATTTTCTGATGTTATAGGTGGTTGTCATGTGTTCTGGTGTTGTATGGTTGCAGGATTTAATTTTTTTGCTTGTAGTTGGTGGTTATGATAAAATGAGGTGTTGTAGGTTGTTGTGATATTTTATGGTGTTGTAGGTGCTGAGTATCGTCATGTTCAACTTAAATGCGAAACTGAGTAGCCTAGCCCCAGACTCCTTCGCTCCTCATGGGGCAAGAAAGGCACTGAGCGATAGATATATAGAACATCTTCCGTCTCCAAGGACGGCAGAGAAGAGATAGCACAGTATTAGGCTGAATGTATCTAAGCTTCTTACATAAGCAGCGGTTCTCAACATGTGATATTGGAGTGTTGGAGCGTTTGATTTTCCTTTTCTTTTTCTTTTCTTTTTAAAATTGTATTGTGCTCATCTTTCCTTCTAAGCCTTTATTTACATTGCAGAGTTTACTACACTGCTCAACATCATTCATCACATCTCACTTCCCCCCCTCTTTCCTGCCTGCCCTGTTTTGACTCCCCAACACAACACCCTCACCCTCACAATAAATCCTCTAACCCTCGCCGTCGACACCCCATTCGTCACCGTATTCTGGTGCCAGCTAATACTACCGACCAATGCTCCGCGGCTAACAAAAGGAAACACAAAATTACGATGCCGTTTAAGAGCACAGGTTTATTCACCTGTTGATTATGTTTTTTTATTTATCCTCTTCACTGCAATGACGTATTTATATATATTATTGCCTGCCCAACCCCAGGCAATATTCCTCAGCCAAGGCAAGACTTCATTAACCCTGGCACTATCATGATATCCTTCCAAAACCCAATATTATCGTTCCGTGGAAGCCTGATGGAAATGAAAATGGTGTCATCTGACTGAAAATGTCAACACAAAAACGTACGTTTCAAAGTGGTTGATAAAAAGGCCAAATGTAACTTGTTTTGTGTGGGCCATGTGGATGTATTACCTCTGAGTGCTGGAAAGCCTTATCAGGGGCAACTACCCTGAGGAAGGTATTTCCCTAGAAGAGAGCTATTTATTGTAGAAAACTTTTACACACACACACACACACACACACACACACACACACACACACACACACACACACACACACACACACACACACTTTATTGTTCCTTGGACATCGTTCTTCTTCCCTTTAGAGGAACTTATAGGATCAGTCGCTGAACCACATAAACGCACATATTAGGGGATCCTTTACCCTCATATATATTCTTTTATCATCGTGGCAATTTACATAGAATTATTCATTTTGCTGTAGCTGTGTGGAAACCATATCTCTTGAGAATGCTGTCAATCTTTAATATGCATTACTCTCACAGTCCCTTTTTGTCCTTCTTATCATGATTTGTTTTGCTTAATTTGTGTCGTGAAGCACTCAGATTACTCCGTCTTCTGCCTCCCTCGTATCAGAATATAATCTCACTCTTCCACACGCCTCCTACATGCCCTGTGTTACAATGGCAGCAGCCAGTGTGTTGGATAGGAATTTCTATTCTTTGTAATGATATGCCCTGCTCTGTCAAAGTTCCCTCCTCATACCGAAATGTACTCTTACTTATGTTTTTTTTTCTATGTAATTCACAGATTTTTTTCCTGCTGTTTTTCAAGCTACTGTATATCTGGATGGGCTTTTTCCTTTCCCTTCAAAATATTTTGTCTGTTCTTTTGAGATTCCTCGTTTACTTCCCAGCTCCTCTTTCCTTCCCTTCATAGTTTAAAGCGACTTCTGAAATATAGTGTACTCTCTCTATCCCGCACTCTCCCATTACATCCTCATTTCCCTTGTCCTGTAAATCTTCCCTATACCAATCATCTTTCTATCTGTCTGTCTACCAGTCTGTCTGTCTATCTGTCAATAGTCAGATGCTTCAATTCCGGAAGGAGTGGCCACAAAAGAATCGTCTCCATGTCATCCTGTCCTCTGCCATCAGGCTGCCCTGTCTTCATCTCACATCCCTTACTCATGTGCCTCATACCTACCTGGAACAATACTCCACCTTGGTTTTGGTTTCATCTATTTGGCATTTCATCTACCGTTTTTCCTTTAATAATTTGCGTCCTTTTTTTTCTTTAATCATTTGGTTACTTCATTTCTGTCAGTTCATCATATACATTTTGCCATCCCGCATTCTTAGAGTATTTTCCATGTGTTTTCTCTCCTAGTTTCGTCTGGCGATAACAAGAAAAAGTTGTATATATGTCACCATATTGAAGGGGTACCTCATATTACCACCAAACTGTTTTACACGACGATATGATTCAATTCTAGTAATGAAGGAGTTAAGTAGAGCCGCATCTAACCTTTTGAAAAACAGTATCATCTGGAGATGAATAAACAGACAAAAAAATACACAAAAACACTCTTGCTTGAAGGGAATAATGAAAACGATGTTCAATTGATCTTTTGACCGTCCTTTTTAAAGTACGTTATTGCTACAGTTCTGAGCAACAAGATTACCTGCAGTTGAATGGACATCTTCCTCCACATTCGTTTAAGAAAAGAAAAACTCAGGCATCGCAGAAGAAAGAGATACTAAGAAGAAACTGAAGAAAGAAGACTGAGACCAAACAACTGAGAGAAATGATAGAAAGAAAGGTGAGACACAAAGAGGCCGAAAATGAATGGATGAGGAGGTGAGTGGAGACAAATGAGAGGAATATGAGCCGGAGCAAGGCTAGCCCAGAAAACACGCTCACCACCTGCACGTTTGACCTTCTCTCTGTCTCACCTTGAACACCTCTTGCTCATATTTTCTGTATTCATAAAGGATTCTCACCAATTTCCAGAATAAACGAGTCTCCCTATCAGGTAACAATATCACACGTAGTTTTGTTTTTCGTACCTTATCTCATTAATATTTCCTCTAATTTCGTGATTTTTTAATAAATGAACGCAAACGATGATATAGTGTGGTCCACGTAGAGATAATCCTCGTCGTCCACTCCGCTGGGCAATTTCTCGTGTGTGGCGGGGACGGCTCATTCAACGTTATTAAAGTCTATCCTGCATCATTTATTCCTCTCCATCTCCCACTTAATGTCTGTCCTCCATCATTTATTCATTTTCATCTCCCACTTAATGTCTGTCCCCCTTCATTTATTCATTTTCATCTCCCACTTAATGTCAGTCCTCTGTCATTTATTCATTTTCATCTCCCACTTGATGTCAGTCCCCCATCATTTATTCATTTTCATCCCACACTTAATATCTGTCCTCCATCATTTATTCATTCTCATCTTCCACTTAATGTCTGTCTTCCTTCATTCAGTCATTTTCATCTCCCACTTAATGTCTATCCTGTATCATTCAATAATATTCGGCTCCCATTTAATGTTTGTCCTCCATTATTTATCCATTTTCAGCTCCCACTTCCACAGTCACGCCCACACCAGCAGACTAGACACTTCAGATAGCGCCATGTGAGTTTCTAGTGGAGTGCTATTTAAGGACCATCCTGTACAATCTTTTTACACGACCTAAGCTTCGTAGAGTCTGTAAACACAGTTCATAGGCCCGTTGACAAAGCACCCTAACACCTTTTCCCAAGTGAATTATTTTGCTTATTACAGCCTACTGTCCTCATCTGTGTTACACGAATCCTTCCAATATCGCCATACTCTGCATAAATCACGTACAAAGCGATATTAACCAGCCATATCCAAAATGAATCACTAAGGTTGAGGTGCTAGGGAGCCCCCTTACCCTAGGAGAATAAGGGCCATAGATCCTGCTCACCTTTTACCCCTTCTCTCCTGGCTGTCGGAAAGTTGTAGGTACGGTTTTAACACCGAACTTAAGGCCTGTTATCTAGTGTTAACTCCTTTCCTTAGATGTCGTCGTTTTTAGTTTCTTTTTGATGCCTGCAGACAGTTTTATTCAACTTAAGACTGACAATTCGTACAGGAGGAGTTAAAAAGCCCTCATTAACACAAAAACTATCCTCTTTTTACTTAAGCATGGCCTATAATTGCCATATTTCTTTTTTCAAGAGTGAGCCAGAACAACAGATTAGTATTAAAATATGATGTTGAGTCATGAAAAAGTGCACTAAAACGAATGTAGAGACATGGTGTTATATTTTTCCACCAGGGAGCTATATGAGGTAAGCTGTAGTATGACAAAAACCTGGACCAAGTTACGATAAGAGAACTGTGGTAAAGATCCTTCGTAACTCAAATAAACTTGCTTGGTGGTTGCTGAGTCAAATGAATAATACACGATCTGACTGAAGGGTTTAAGGAAGACAGTATCTAATCTCTCCAGTCTGAAACAAATCTGCGTTGAACCAAGTAATATTGTTTAGGAACAGCGAGAATAGAGGGAAAAAAATGTCATGGCAGTGTTTCTTGTATGTCACACTTCGTACATCAGTGTTGTGTGGGCGGCCTCTTGCGGAGTCTAGGACAAAAGTTCGGCTAGTACTCTGCAGTGTCTACTTCACACTTAGAGGCAGTTCGTCATTTTCCTCCTGACCGATCAAAAAAAAAAAAAAAAAGAGGGAGAGAATTATCTGTGGACAGGGTACCACATCTTGCTTCACTCAGCGCAGGAATATTAGCCAACAGAAGTATCCGAATAGTTGAGGAGGCGATATATTAGATGAATTTTTGTCGCCGATTATACAGTTTCGGACCAGGATTTCTTTCCACTTTTCAGTCGAAGCATTATTAATCTATTACAAAATATTCTTCAGAGTTCATCAGAGTCCAAAGATTGCATTACTACATCAAAAATAACTGTTCACTGTCATGTTTCCTATCGTAAAGAAGTTTATCGATAATTACGCCGCCATCTGTTCCTTTCGTCATAGCTCTCCTCCTCGCTAACCCTTGCAGCTTTCAACACACTGCGATGAAAAAAATAATAATAATAATAATTTCATCAAAATTGGTGACAGCAACATTTCACCAATACCTTCAACAACCCAGGTGTGTGTGTGTGTGTGTGTGTGTGTGTGTGTGTGTGTGTGTGTGTGTGTGTGTGTGTGTGTGTGTGTGTGTGTGTGTGTGTGTGTGTGTGTGTGTGTGTGTGTGTGTGTGTGTGTGTGTGTGTGTGTGTGTGTGTGTAACCCTACCTTCCCTGACCATCCCAATCCAGCCCTGCCATTACCATTCCCTGATCTAAAAGACTCAGTGCTCCTGCTCTAATTTTCAGTGAGTGCAGTTGATGCCGACCTAGAGCCGTAACGTTACTTAACTGCACCATTAGTTGAAAGTCCAGGCAGGCCAGAGTGTATTACAGTGTGTGAACGTAATGTTATGGCAGACGTGGCGCAGGGCAAGTGGAGGTCTGTTTGGAAACTATCACAGAGATGGACTTCAATGCCGGTCGTCGCTTCCAATACCATAGGCAAGAAGAGTAAAGTTGTAGATTCTAAATATACCTTTCAGTGTCCCTTAGCGACTATGTGAACTGAGATGAACTGAGAAATACTCTCTGGGAAAGGGTACATGAGTAAGAAAAAAAAAAAGCAGCATTATGGCTAGGAAATTTGGGGGAGATGAAATGTAATATTGAATGAAGATCGTTAGAGACAATTTAACCCTTTGTCAATACTATGCCATTCTGAAGCACAGTCAAATGGCCTGGTTGTAACAAAAATAAATTACCTCAGATTTCTATCGCCATTAGAGAGTCAGTAGAGACTATTTTTCCCTCTCCACGGCTCACTGGGAGTCATTAATGCTCGGCTTCTACCCAGAGAGGAGGGGGGGAACAAGGAAATGCTTCTAATCAAAAACTTTACAGAAAACGGTTAAGAGCTAAGTATGGTAATTTTATGGAAATTATTTCTGGGCTACCCATGGTATTATTTAAGAGAGAGAGAGAGAGAGAGAGAGAGAGAGAGAGAGAGAGAGAGAGGAGCTACACCAAAATAAAGCCTGATACAAGTAAGGAACAGTGTTTGAAAAAAGAGGTATGAGAGAAGCTGTTAGACCGTACCTAAAAATACAAACCATTGCTGCAAAGGACAGCCGGGAAGAAGAGATAGAATTAGGCATCCTGAATAATACAAATGCAAGAAAGAATTAAGCAGACGACAATGTTTAACCTGAGCAATGATGAGTGGGTGATGGTAACGTACCACAGTTTTATCAGTAGGTAAGACAAGAGTAGCTCTGATTAGGCTATATGTCATTTTTCATCCTTCATTTTTAGAATTAATTAATTACCCCGAAATTCTGAGTAGCTATACATTATTCATCTGTTGAAGTGCCAATCTTCTCTCTCTCTCTCTCTCTCTCTCTCTCTCTCTCTCTCTCTCTCTCTCTCTCTCTCTATATATATATATATATATATATATATATATATATATATATATCCTCCTCTCAGTCAACTTGGTCCAGCACGTAAACATTCTAAAAAAAAAAAAAATGACATGAATTTTCACTGGTTGCAGTGACCTTCATCTTTGATGCAATATTATGAATCATATCAAATATGAATCATCAGTCAGTTAAAGCCCAACTCATTACCAGGTACAGAGTGATTTTATGAATGCTAATTTAATGGTTTATTTTTAATTAAGCGTAATGAGCGGTAATATTTCAGCACATTCGTTTTCTATAGATTAAAAGTTGCAGCTATAGAATTCAATATACAAAATCCATATGTTCATATAGGTGTGGTGACGATTTTTATGGATATCAATATAGTTGCTTATTATTAATCAACATAATGAGCGGTATGATTTCATGACTTTTTCACAGGTGTAAAATACTGTACCCACAGTTGTCCATACACATTACACCATTTGCCGAAAAGTTTGGTGTGGCGATCGTAAGATAAGTACTTGTATGGAAAGTGGCTGGGAGTGATATAATTAGAGAGAGAGAGAGAGAGAGAGAGAGAGAGAGAGAGGTAGATAGATAGATATAGATATATAGATGTATTTATGTAGATAGATAAATAGGTAAATAAATAGATAGATAGGCAGACAGATAGATAGATAGATAGATATGTATATGCTTATATCCAGAGGGGGAAAAAGGAAACACGAAATATCCCAAGCGCTTTCGTGTATTCCTATCTTCAATAGAGCTGTCCCCTGAAGCTGTGAATACACGAAACCGCTCTAATGTTGTTAATAACTACAACAACACGTTTGTTCTCACGTGGCAAAGATCCTTAACCTCGTATCAGTTCATCTGGCTGGCAGGTGTATTCAGATTGGAAGGTAAATTTCGCTCTTACCCAAGGAAACAACTCCTACTTAATACCGAAGGTTCATCGAATATCTGCGATCATGAATGAGCACTTAAGTTGTGAGAGTGGCCCACTTCTGGCGGATGAAGACAAATCTGCTATATTATCGTAACGACAGGAACGTCAGCCTTAACCTTGACAAAGTGTGTGCAGCAACAGGCATGGAAATCTAGCCGTGTAATGTATTGCTTCACGTACTGAGGCTCCAACACCCACTGCCATTGGTCGTGAAATATTTCGTTTACAGTAGCCACTACCATCCGGAGATGTATTTTTCTGATTTTTCTTGCTACCTTCAGACGATTTTATTCATCTTTAGATCCTTTTGCTGTGAAATAGACGGCGTAGACAATATCTAGCCTAGTTTGTTCGAAATTCTCCCTTAGGTTGAATGAAGTCGACTGTAGGTAGAATAAATACGAGCATAGTACGATAATACGTCACCGCTCAGAGGGGTTGAACGCATCGCCTGCAATTTCACCCACCATTCCCCCGCCTAAAAAAAAAAAAAAAAAAAAAAAAAAGTATATATATATATATATATATATATATATATATATATATATATATATATAATATTAGCAAGACCAATTTTGGAACCCCGTAAATGAGCGAGAAGTATGTGTCCTGTGTAATGAATGAAGCACCTCATTAACCTTTAATGAAATCTGGCATCAGTTATAAAAATTTTGTTCATCAGTCATGAAGCTCGTTCAGGCGGAATCTTGTTAGAGAGAGAGAGAGAGAGAGAGAGAGAGAGAGAGAGAGAGAGAGAGAGACTTGTAGCGCAATAACACACAACAAAACATCCTTGTGGTGATAGGAGTGAAAGGCAGCCAAAGAGACGGACGGGCGGGTAGGTGAAGGAATTAAGTCACATTTAGGCTGAAGGTACTGTACTGAAGCAAGATCATTTGGGTCCATGAAACGGGTTTCGTGTTTGTTGTGGGCAGAGATGAAAAGCGCTGAGTACACTTACCTGTGTGAGATGTGTAGGGGAATGTAGGTGAGGGATTGAGGAGGGACAGAGGCAGTACAATGGAGACGGAGAGACGGATATTATATAATTACTTCAGGCGCCTACAGAGATTATTATTAACACACTTAATTACAGTAGGAAAGAACACGAATTACAGTCCTTCAGAGTATCACGCCCGAGTACCACCACGCAAGTGATGTGGTACTATGAACTGTTAGCAATAATTTATCTTCTCTCGCAAGTGATGTGGTACTATGAACTGTTAACAATAATTTATCTTCTCTCGCAAGTGATGTGGTACTATGAACTGTTAACAATAATTTACCTTCTCTCTCCAGATTTTAGGCAGCGTAGACCACTGCCGAAAATGTCAGTCATCTCAGCTTAGTGTTATCGGGAGTGGCATGCAGGTAGCTGTACACCACCCACACTGTCACAAAACAGGCAACCAAGATCATATGTCGTCTAAATCAAACAAGGTCTCATTTATATATATTTGTATATTCATTCTTCAAAGTTTCTGGGTGTTCGTTTCCTAGTCAAATATTTCTCTTCCTTTTCTCGGTCTGCCATCCTCTCCTGCCTTAGTCACTCTGCACCCGTCCTTCTCTCTCTCCTTTGATAGGTTCTTGTAGTCACACTTTCTTGCCTTTAAATTTGTGTTTCTTTCCGCTTTCATCTTCGCCCTCTCGTTCATTATTTGCTCATTCATGCTTCTGTTTCTGTCTCTTCGTTCGCCAACGCTCGTCCACACCACAGTTTCAGCTTTAGATCTCTCTCTCTCTCTCTCTCTCTCTCTCTCTCTCTCTCTCTCTCTCTCTCATTTTTTATTTCTCCCCACCAATCTTCTTTCCTAAAGCTTCTCTCAATCACAGGAGTCTGACGAGTTCTGCAGAATTTACAAAAACTGCAGAGTTTATAGAACGGGATGGGGGAAGGGCAACTAGCGTCTAATAAGATACGTTTCTTGTGCTTAAGAGTTTCGTTTCTGTCGCAGTAGAAAATTTAGTCTGCTAGGGACTTTGTCTACCTCTCAGGATTATGTTTTATTACAGACCTCATCATTATTTAAATACTTAAGTAAGCGGAAACAGATTTACAGTTATGAAGTGGGTAGATATTGGCGCCCACCATCCTCGCAGTCGATGTTGTGCTGCCTTCGGGTGACTCTGCGCTAAATGAAAAGCCAAACGGTTTCCTGTAAACCAGGAAACCATTTACTGAGTTAGGTGGTAACCACATAACCAAATGACACCTGGCGGTTTAATGAGTTAAGGTCGTCCAGCCGGATTAATAGTAGCAACATCACTAATGAAGGGTCGGCGATATTTTTTAAGTCAGGCTCAAATTTCTCATTAAGTGCACCGGAAAAAATACTTAAGAAAAATATGTGGAAAACTCAGAGTTCTGATTTCACAAACCTTTTTTCCCACTTGATAAAAATCTTCACCAGTTTGATGGTAACTATTTTTGCGGCCAGTACAAGGATGTGCCTTTGTGAGACTTCTTTTATCCAGTTTCCAAGATTAGAATATCAGTGAAAGCGCGGTTGTTTGACCTGAAGTGTAATACTTGAATGTCTGAAATCAACTCTGTCTACGCAGGTAAGCTGTGCGAAGTCCATGATGATGAGGATGATGATGAACGTGAAGTCGGAGATAATGACGATAGTAAAAATGGCGATATCAGTGAAGACCTTGACGATGATGATGGTGAAAATGAAGATAAGGACGCTGAAAGAGAGAACACCAGATTCAAAGATAAAATATTAAGGTGAAGATGATGACAGGACGAAAGACGAAGATGGAATACAGTGTTCTTTTTTTCAGCTTTACCTGCTCCAGCCCTCATCATCCCCTGCCGAGTGGTACTGTGGTTCTCATACAACATTCAGCAGAGAACATCACCTCAGCAACAACTCAGATCTCACGAGGGCAACTAAACTATATACGTGAGTGACCCCTGGTTCTTTCTTTTTTTCTTTCTTTTTTACAGATTTTCTTGAGTTATCCCTTCAGTTCGCCGACATATATTCTTATTTTGTTCTTGCTGCTTCAGGACTATGTTATTCAGTTCAGAACAGACCTCCAGTAGCGAAGAGATTTTATGAAGGCTGCATCTAACACTCTCGGTACACAATGTCTCTCCTTCCCCCTCCCTTCCCCCCTCCCCCCCTCCCTGACACTTGACCACACACGGACTCTGCATTCTGCCACTCAACTAATCTTCCAAAGTCAACCACTGTGTCGGGCGCGCTACTTAAGGAATCTCTTTTTCATTTCCATATCTAGTAGGTTGCATGACTGCGGTCAGGAACTGGCTTATCCATGAAGAGTGTTTACGCCTGAATGTGTTGACAGAGGGCCGTATTCTCATTCATTAAGAGGCCTTCGTAGCATCTTCTCCTGAGAAATTTATTTTGCCCTTAACACTTTCATTTTCTGTTGAATGATACAAATTCAAACCATGTACAGTAAGTATTGAAAGAAATATAAATGACATACAGTAGGTCAGCAAGGTGTTACATGCAAATATATCATCTAGGCAGCAGTGCTACGAAGTCTCCCGTGCTAGCGTATCATTAGGGAAGGAATGCTGGACTCCTTGGCCGACAAATACCAACTCTGCATTTTTTCCACCAACATTCATGCTCTTTCATTCATCTGAAAGAAGAAACATCACATCAGAAATGTTAACTCTCTGGCTAAGTATTAGGACTTTGCATTTTAGTTTAGCAGTCACCATGCCTTGATTAATCTCACAGAAACCCGTTGCAGTCACTGGACTAATGATGTCTGTCCCTCTGTCCTGAGGTATAGCCTATACATCTAAGATGTATTAATATAATGGCCAATCTCGTCGTGTTTTAAGTGAAATGTAAACTATTGCAAATATCGCAGCTGAAAAACAGGAAGGCACAGGGTATTGAGAACGAAAAAAAAAAAATGTCTAGATGTAAAGAGAAACACAAATTTGAAGGTGACGGCCAGATTTCCCTTAAAGGAAGAAGTGAGACAAAGTGTGAAAGCATGGTGGAGAAATGAAATATGTTGTGCTGCTCCTAATCACATCTGCTGAAACATTGACATAAAACACTAAAACACAAAAAAAGTAATGCAAACGATCAGAATAAAGCTAAATAATTTTACTTCCTGTTGTGTACAATGTAGCATCAGATGGTTTACCTGTGACAGCCCACTCATTATGAAAATTTAGTTTCACAGAAACTGCTATGAAAGAGACCGTTAATCCAACACATAATAAAATGTGTTGGCTGATTGCAATAACGAAGCACTGAAACGTGAAATTAGTCCCACTGTGGCACATTTTTTTTTCCAGTTGTAGTTACATAAATGAGTATGTGAGTGAGAAACAGTCATCACTTAACCATCACCACCACAACCATCACTAATCACCACCACCACCGCCACCACCACAGCCATCACCTACCACCACCACCACCGCCGCCACCACCACAACCGGCACCGGCACAAACAGCAGCTACATAACACACAACTCTTTTCACTAACTTGTTTTCCCAAACTTCCCCACCCTCGTAAAGTTTGGGCACCAGCCTGGGGGTAACGCCGCATAGTAAATACACGCCTTTCCCTCCTCCCCCTGCAACCCCATCACCCCAAAGACGTCGCCTGAGTCACCTGGCTTGCACTAGTTCACCAAGGTGTCTACGGACCTTTTTGTGGGTTTGTTGGTTGATAGGTAACCTGGGTTAACAGTGAAGGGAGATAAGTATTTCAACCAGGATGAAGCAACTCCCTTATATCCCAGAACAGTAGGTGAAGAACCCACCACTGGCTCAGTGGCCAAACTATCGGAAATAAGCACCGCGGCTAAGCGCCTCATGGTGTCTTCCCATACTCATACCCTTACTTTCCCCTTACCAGACGAGTTTATTAACCTTAGAAGAACCCCTTAATCTTGAAGGGGTTAATGAAGGTTGTATGTAACTCCTCCAGTAAAAAGTCTCTCTTAAACTGAGCAATATCGTCAGGAGATGGTGAGAGTAATAGGTAACGACGTCCTCGGCCTTAATGAGTTAACCACTTCACTGCAAGGGATTTTACCCTTAAGAAGATTAAAATTAGAGAACGAGGTATATAACAGATCATATCGTACAAGAAGAGTAAGTGCTATTCTTTAATGTGTGTGTGTGTGTGTGTGTGTGTGTGTGTGTGTGTGTGTGTGTGTGTGTGTGTGTTAAATCCCATTGTTTCGTATTTGTATAGCAATATTCCATTCAGAGCCGCATACTCGTACATCTTGCTATTATATTTTGTTCAATGCCAGTAGATTTTATTCCACTACAGGACAATCGGCAAATTGCTGTTGTTGTTGTTGTGGCTCCAGGCCCATCTGTACATGAATCCATAGGACTGTATGCTAAAACTGCCCTTGTCCTGTAGTCCACGATCCTTCTTTCGTGGCTACAGGGAGAAAGTTGAGGAACATATGTATAACCGGGCAGTGGAGCCCCCGGACCCTATGGGTGCCATCACATGAAGGTATCCCTCTCCAGCACCATATCCAGGGAACTGAGTGGGATATATTAGACAGATTTTGTTTTCTTTCTACTTTCACAAGTGTAGCTTTACCCTTCACTCTACGCAACTCACCTCATCCCATCCGTGCTTTACCCGTCTAATGCGCAGTGGTTGCCAGGTGGAGGATTTATTTTTGGTCTCCTCTTCAAAACACATCGGTTCTGCGTATGTCTGATGTTTAAGATGGGCGAGATCATTGTCTCCGGTGGCTATTGAAATGCACCCACATATTTGTTTCTGAAGCAAAATCTATCGTGGGTTCAGTGTTCAGGGGAGTAGAAGGGCTATAAGAGTACCAAACCCTTATGCTTGGTGACGACTTTCATGAGATGTATCACAGTCCGGAGAAAGCAGAATAGGACAGAATATTGTCAGAGTAATGAATGGGTTAGTGGAGAATGTGTCTAATCTATGTGATCAGATAACGTTCTCCTTGAACTGAATTAAACTTCCCAACTGTGGTCAGAAGTGAAATGCCTCCTCGAGCTGAAGTGGTAAATCCTACAGACGATAGAGTCCCTGCACTCTTCGTACCCCGGCCCACCGCGAAATGGGCACGAGACTTGAATTTACTTAACCCTGTTAATGCTACTTTCTATTTTATTGCGACTCTCTGAAGACAGGACGACGGTAGGTTTGGTGGTAAAGTGTTCCCCTTCGCCATCTGCGTTTTGTTCTAAGTCCAGAGTATGAATCCAAATCTGTGGTGGACATTTGAAGAAGGTACTGGTAGTCTGTATTTCCATAAGCTAGCCTATGTTGGCACCATGTCGGTTCATACAGATGACACAGTCACTGACACGAACATGCAACATGCATACACATAATAACATTTCGACTCATGGACCACTCACTTATAGAAAGCTTAATCCAGCAAAATCGATAATGTCGCCAAGTGAGGACGTGGAACCGAAGCAATGTGTATGTTGACACAGAATGCACTGACATTCTCTGATGCCGGTTCCAGAATTCAGAATGAGCTGCATAATTTGTGCATGTAGTCCATGCATATTAGTTTTTGTGGAAGCTAAATGCAAGGGACTATTAACGAATCTAAAAAGAGAACTGTTATTACTGATGTTGTGGTCCCAGGCTCATCAGATCATGAACCTGGTGGACTGTAGACTGAAGCTAACCTTATCCCAAAATCCACCATCTTACTTACAGGGGAAAAGAAGGGAAGGGAACGACGTTTGTATAGCTGGCCAACGAGGCCACTGGGTCATATAAGTTCCACCGGGTCAAGCCCCAGTACATTGAAAAGGTGTGTCAATTGAAATTCAAAAATTAAAAATAACGATGCTGTATATTGAGGTGAAAATTATGAGTGTGGGTGTTGTATTTGTGTGCATGCGTGATAAGCTAAAAACCATGAGCAATTTTCTCCATACATATCAGTTACTTAGACTTAACTGAGCGGTGTGTAAATTAAATATGGACAAAATTCATGACGGAAAGATTGTGTACTGAGGTGGAATTTATGGTCATGTTTTGGTGTGTTCATTAGCATGCGTGATATTGAGAGAAGCGTGAGCGAATATCTTCTTATACAATGCTTAAACTTACTGAAAACGCGAATGCAGTATAAAATGTCGAAAGTTAACTAGTGACACTTATAGCTGTTACTATTGGTGTATTTGTATGAAAGCTTCAGTGTTTGTTTCTGGACCTATTTTTTGCGTATATTTATTTAAAGGTGAGTAAATTAAAGGAGAGCCAAAATTAAGTATACACTGAACTAGACTTTATGAGTGTGGGTGTTTCCGAATTGGTGTGCCTGTGTGGAGCGTGAGTGGTTGCTGCCAAATGGAAACAGTCCATTAGGCGGCTCAATAAACCACCCAGCCAATATAACAATAGTGTACCATGCGGTCAGCACAACTACGAAAAACACTGGCTTATTGCCCATCACATCTGTCCATCTGTCTATATACATACATAGCTATCTATATAACTATATCAATAAATAAAATGGCATATATATATATATATATATATATATATATATATATATATATATATATATATATATATATATATATATATATAGTGTATGAGAAACATTGTATATTTGTACATTATGTCCAGTTTACAAACCAAACCATCTGTACGTATTCTTTACAGATGCGCTTCGCGTTCACTTGCCGGACAGTGCCATTTTTAACAGAACTTGAAATCATTGATTGCCGTATAGTGGATTTCCATTTTATCAGAATACAGTCCATTGTTCATGGACCGTTCAGCTTACGTTGTTGAACATAAATATCTGATCTTATGAATGTACTTGATGTGACTTGACTATTGAATAGATATAAAATGATGATAGCTCATCATGTGGCAACACAAACATAAACCATCCCTATCTCTTTCCAAGGTACGTGAGGCCCGCCCAAGGGTGAGCGTTATTTGTAGTCTTCCCTTATATAAACGTGTCATCTCCCGGCAAGAAAAATCAGCTGGTAAGAAGCATCGGATTCTGAAGTGTGTATTGTCACATCGCAGGGATTATTTAAATAGGTGAATTATATCAGCAGACTGAATTAGTGATTGTGAGGGTACGAAGTTTCTGTCCGGTGAGTGTGTGTGTGTGTGTGTGTGTGTGTGTGTGTGTGTGTGTGTGTAATATTAAATGATAGAACTGTTGTACTGTCGTTTCAAGATCACCTTTTAGAGGGCAAGCCTTTAATGTAGCTCAACTCATCATAGTAGCAACCTTTCTCACGTACAGTACTGACAAACGCCTACAAAGCAAATACATACATACCCCGGTGCAGCGAGAGTACGACAAAGGCTGAAAGTTTAGGTCCTGTAAGAAAATGAAATAAGGGAGGAAGAACTTAGGTAATGGAAGTAAAGTTTTAGAAACTGCACACCAGCCATCTTCATATAAAATTACAAAGCTGAAGAGAGGAAGAAAGAGATTAAGATTATAAGGAAGAACTAATTGAGTTGCTTAGAACTGTGAGTTGTGCTGCAGATTGTGAGGAAACCCGACATTTAGGTCAGTTGCTGACATTCTCTCTCTCTCTCTCTCTCTCTCTCTCTCTCTCTCTCTCTCTCTATACCACCCCCTCCCTTTCCCCTCCCCCTGTCACCAGCGTCCGCTGTAGCCAGCAATTTCCGCCCCTTTCTGTTAACATTGCCTCTCCTTGTGCTCTTTCCTCGTGCCTTCCTCACTTCTTTCCTCTTTTTCCTCTTCTCTTTGTTTTGTTCTTTCTCCCTCCTTCTTGCTTTGCTATGCTTATTTTCTTGCATTGCTATGCTGTCCTTATCTTCAGTTCATAGACTTATATATCGTAGGCATATTCTTCCTTTTAACAAGCAGCCCCGGAAGGACCAGTAGCTTTGTTGCTGTTTATTTTCTTTGGCACCCCTTTTTACCTCCTCCTCTCCTTCCACGTTCTTCATCCTTCCCTTTTCCCTTCTTTCTCCTCTTTCGTCTTTATCTTTCCCTTCCTTAATAATTCTCTCCCTCCCTGTCCTCGTGCTTTTGGCTTCCCTTTCATCTTTTCTCCTTCTTTTCTTTCTTCATCCACCTGTCCATTCCTTCTCCCCTTTTCTTTATCTCTCCCTCTTCTTTTTTTCATTGTTATAATTCCTCATCCCTATCTTCTTCATTTGTCTTTTGTCCTCCTCTCCTTTCCCTCTACCCCACCCTCTTTCCTGTTTCATCTTCTGTTGTCACATCTTTCTCTTCCTTCTCTCCTCTTCGCCAGTTTTTTCTTCCTTTTCCTCCCTTCCTTCTTTCCTCATTTCGTCTCCCTCTCCTTTTACGTCCTTCTTCTCTTATTTCCTTTCCGATTTCCTCCTCCCCTCCCAGGTTCCTCCTTCCTCTCCTCTTACCTCCTTGCCCACTTCTATGCTTCCTCTTTCCTCTTTTCTCCTCTTTGTTTTTCGTGCTCTCCTCTTTTTTCTTTCCTGTCTTACTTCCTCCTCCCCTTCGTCAGTGATTTTCTTTCCTTTCCCCTTTCCTCTTTTCCCCTCGCTCTTCTAATCCGTCTTCTCTCTCCATCATTTACACAATATTGGAATCATTTTATCTCCCTGCACTTCATTCGTCCCTCGCAAATTTATGTTATATTATTCTTCCCCCTTCATCTCCCTCTGTTTCCTTATCTCTCCTCGGGAAATCCTTATTAAAGCGATGCAGAAAAATGTCTTGATAAAATGAACACTGCATTAAATCTCCTAGGAGCTGGAGAAGTGTTTATGATCGCCATTAACCACGTTACTCTTTGAACAGGTCTTTTTAATACTCCTCTGTTTTCATATATCATTTACCTTTCGTATTACTACTTTAATATTACCCATACTTTGATCGTTCAGGATTTGGTAGCTGTATAAGTGAAGGGAAATGTAAGGACAAATAATCTCGTACAATAATAAAATTCAGTGAGTTTATAAATATGTTTCCGGACAATACAGTGGAACACGAAGGCCCGTTTTCTCATCGTTTATGGAAGCTCCCTAATATCGTTTCCTAAGCAGTTTATGTTTTTTACACTTCACTGCCCTGTATTACGTAAATCCTTTCAATATCGCCATTCTCTGCATAAATACCGCACTTAAGGATATTACCCCAGCCATAGCCAAAAATCAACCGCTAAGGTAGAGGTGTTTGGAAGCCTTCTTAACCGACGAGAATTTGGACCTTAGTGTGTTCTAATGGCTTCATTGTAAGTTATGCTGGAATATACTGGCAAAAATTCACAGAGTACTGAATATTTTTGGATTTATAGGCTCACTTTATTACTCTCTCTCTCTCTCTCTCTCTCTCTCTCTCTCTCACACACACACACACACACACACACACACACACACACACACACACACACACACACACACACACACAAGAAACTCATTTGTCTTAGCAGGTGCCTTGGTACTATTAAAGATAATGTTAAAGTATTAGGTAGCAAGTGAGAGTCCAGCGAGGCGAGGGAGAGCCTAGAATGAAGTTAGGCCGAAGTTACGCGAAGATGAGCAGCAGCAGGGAGAGGGAAGGCCATCAGGCGGCAGTGGATAGGGAAGGGGGGAAGAGAGGAGGAGAAGTAAAGAGGAGGTAGGGAAAGAGAGGCAAGGGAACTGGAAAGGCAGGGCAGGAGAGAGGAAGGAAGGTATGAGAAAGAACAGGGGGAAGGTAAAAGAGGAGAAGGAAAGGGGGGGAGGGGAGTGTTGGAGGTGGGGGATGGGGAAATAAGGGGAGAAGAGAGGAGAGGAAGTAAAAGGACAGGAGGATATGGTATGGATGGGAAGAGAAAGGGATGGAGATAGGGAAAGGAGAGGGGAAGAGAAGAAAGAGGAGAGGAACTTCGAAAAGGTAAAGGGAGAAGATAGGAGGGAAAAGAGTGGAGAGTGGAGTGTGGGAAACGTGGCTGGAGTGGCAGACATGGAAAATACACTTACTGAACTCTGAGCAAAGTTACCACACACCTGCGGTATTTACACTCGTTTTTTTTCCTTTCTTGTAGTCTTCCTCTTTCTCCTTGAGCACCTGTTTTTACCGGCACATTTGTTTCATTTCTTTATTATATTTTGATGATGTGAGAGCTGCCCTACATCCACACAAATGATGTAATGTTATTTTCAATTGACCACACTGAGTCACAAATCCAATATTCTTGTAGCGCAGGAAATCATACACTGAGTTTAGTGGTAACTATTTAGCCAAAACGTAGCCTGGAAGTCTGATAATAATTTCGAGGAAAGATGTGGATTACAACAAGACGGTAAAACAAGAGACACTAATGTGCAAAAAGGAAAAGGAAAACAAATAAAAGCTAATATATATTTTTGCTATGTCATTTCAGAGATCTTTGGTATTTTCTACCCAGGTCGCCTTTTCCTGTAAAGTTCACCTCGTGTTGTTGTTGTTGTTGTTGTTGTTGTTGTTGTTGGCTTTACCTGCATATTTTCTGAGCTACCTTTTAGTCCTCTTTCAATTGTTTGCTCTTAACCCTCTTTGACATTTACATGCTCACTGTCTTGATATTCATTTTGCTCTGCTTCATCTCCTCAATACCACCTCTCTCCCATTTGCTTCGTTATTATGTAATAATTCCCTCATGTCGATCCTTCAAGATTGTCGTAGCTTACACTTACCACTGCCTAGTGCCTAACCTTTTCTTCCTCCTCCTCCTCACACTACTTCAGCTATACCCCTCCTTCTCTTCTTTAACCTATAATTCTCTTCTTTTCACCACTTCAGTTTACCCTCCCATCCTCCACCTACTCCGCCTCCCCCTCCTCCTCGGAATGATTCAACTTGTACCCCCCCTTCCTCTTCATTTACCTATCCTTCTCTTTTCACCATTTTGTCTTATCCCCTCCGTCCTCCTCCTCCTCCTCCTCCTCCTCCTCTTACCACTTATATCTCCTTCCTTCTCCACCTCCCCTCTTCTCCTCTATTATCGAATTCTGCCTCTCCTTTCCTCCTTTACTGTGTGATCTTCCTGCTCATCAGATCAAATAACTAACAAAGACTATATAATACCGCACTGACTCAATATCTACTGTATTTCCATATCTGAATAAGAAAAAGTTGTCAGTCCCCAAAACGAAGTAATATAACGTTCTTTGGCTGAAGGGGTTAATCCTCACGTGTCAACCCTTCCATCTTTTCCCTTCCTCCTCGTACCACTGCCTATCCCTCTCCTTCTCCTCCTCCTCCTCCTCCTCTCACCACTTACACCTATCGCCCTCCTGGTACTCTCAACACATATCTCTCCCCCTACTACTTCTCTCACCACTTTTGCCTGCCTGCTTCCTCTTCCTTTCACCACTTATACCTATCTCCCTCTCCTTCCTCTCACCACTTATATTTATCCCCCTCCTCCTTCTATCACTGTTTCTAATTATCCGTCTGTTCCCCTCACCACTTATACCTACCTCCCTCCTCCCCTCACCACTTATACCTACCTCCCTCCTCCCCTCACCACTTATACCTACCTCCCTCCTCCCCTCACCACTTATACCTACCTCCCTCCTCCCCTCATCACTTATACCTACCTCCCTTCTCCCCTCACCACTTATACCTACCTCCCTTCTCCCCTCACCACCTATACCTACTTCCCTTCTCCCCTCACCACTTATACCTACAGTATCTCCCTCCTCCCCTCACCACTTATACCTATCTCCCTCCTCCCCTCACCACATATACCTACCTCCCTCCTCCCCTCACCACTTATACCTACCTCCCTCCTCCCCTCACCACTTATACCTACCTCCCTCCTCCCGTCACCACTTATACCTATCTCCCTCCTCCCCTCACCACTTATACCTACCTCCCTTCTCCCCTCACCACATATACCTACCTCCCTTCTCCCCTCACCACATATACCTACCTCCCTCCTCCCCTCACCACATATACCTACCTCCCTTCTCCCCTCACCACATATACCTACCTCCCTTCTCCCCTCACCACATATACCTACCTCCCTTCTCCCCTCACCACATATACCTACCTCCCTTCTCCCCTCACCACATATACCTACCTCCCTCTTCCCCTCAGTCAGTAGAGAGGTGGCCTGCAGTCCTGCCGGACCCAGGTTCAAATCCTCGCTGGGGCAGGGAACAGTTTAAAGATTTGAATTTAATAAAAACGGATTTTACTGACCTACCAGAAGACCCGCCGACATGTAAAAATACCCCCTCTAATACCAATACACCAGTCCTGTATGAGACAGCCCTAGCATGTATTCAATATGGACGGTGGGTGTTAGCGCCGAAGTGGTGATATGTAGAGGTGTATGGTATGTAGGAGGATTACTGGGTCTTGGGAGCAGGCTGTGAAACCTATGTCCAGGGTCGGACACATAGAAAAAAAAAATTATACCTGACTCCGTCCACCCCTCACCTCTTACACATATCTCCCTCTTCCCCTTACAACTTATACCCATCCCCCTCTTCCTCTCACCCTTTTTACCCATCCTCCTCCTCCTCCGTATCTTCTTCTCATCCTATCTACCAATCCCCTTCCTCCTCTCCCTTCTCTTTCTCCTCGTCTACCCACTCACTATGCTCCTCCTCTTCCTCCTCCACCTAACCCCTTATATTCCTCTTCGTCCCTCTCCTCCTTTCCCTGCTCTCACCATATCTGTCAATCTCACCTTTCCCACACTGAGTAATCTCCCTATCTGTCAGATCCAATCAGCATCACCTCCAGGGCCACATCAACCCCGCACCGCCTCGCACACCCGCAACCATTCAATTACACTCAAGCACAGACTGGGCGGAACTGATGCGAAGCTCTAGTGTCTCGGTGCTTCGTATGGCTGGCTTCGCGTACCTGTGGTTATGATGTGTTGAAAAAATATGTGTTATCCTTGTCATGCTCTGGCGAGTAAGACTGCATCAGTAAAATACAAGAATATATCTGCTGTATCAGTGACGAAGAGATATACGGAAATATCCGAAACCACACGTGTGGCCCACGATAAGGGAGAAGAATCGGAGCCGTGTTATCGTAAGTATAGAAGAGTTCATACTCAGTATCTCTTCCTTAATGACAGACTTTTGCATATTATGCCAGCTACTTTCTTGCATCTTGGATATCTATCTACCAAATATTAGTATAGCATGCATCAGCGACATACAAGAGGTATTAGTGGTGTCATCTGGACCTTTTTATTTCAGCCAGAGTTTTACGCCGCCACTCCGATGACTCATTTTCTGCTTTTATTTTTCCAACAACCAGACGAATATATTCAAATCAAGAAGGGCCTCTAATAGTAAAAGGGTTAATGTATGGTACGTCTAAGTCTTCACTTCAGAAAATCATCCCCAATTAAGTAACAGTGATTGGAGATAGCAGGAGGAAAATACAAAGGACATCAGCATATTCCAGATGTTTAAATGTTAACATCATTATCCAGACCTTTTATTGGCACATAAGGATAGAATAGGGTAGAATCTAGACGGCATGGAGAAAGACAATAGCCAAATGGGGAAGCTGTACAGCATACTCAGTGAAATGGATCAGACACTCCTTCACACATCACAGGTACTACACGTTGGTGCTGTTGCTTAACCCCTATCTGTCTTGCCGAGCAGACCCCTCGACCACAGTTAGGTAACTGGTGCTGGGGCCGTCCCACAGGTACAATACATACTTGTACACCGTGCAGGCATCAGGTGACACCTTGTGATAGACAGCGCCTCGCCAGGGTCAGACCTGGGTCCTCCATGTCGAGGTGCAGGGAAATATGAGGTCTGGCTACCAAGTGGAAGCAGCAGCTGATCCACCCAGGGTGCACAGCACCACTACGTGCAGGCTTCTCGTGAACGCCAGCGCAACGTGTAAAATATACCACTGAGGCAGAGATACATCTCCTTAGACAACAGGAGTACGACACTGAGATCAACATGACCACTCATTCACACATCATTAAAGTGTTCTATGTAAAACATCGCTGAGATTTGTGCGTGGCTGCTGGTCACCAAAACCGATATTGGAATTAAACTTGTCATATTTATGGCCAATATTGGTTTGTTTTTACTGGGTGTCCTAAACTCCAGCCGCCTTGATATTTATGGTGGCTGTTATTAGGCCCAGCAACCTGTGTCTATCGCTGCTCGGATTCGGATTACACTGCAGACTGATTCAACCTGAGCACATCTATCGCATGCATATTATAGAATTTTTGTACTACTACTACTACTGATACTACTACTACTATTGCTATTACTGCTACTACTATTAGTTTTAATAATAATAAAAATAATAATAATAATAATAATAATAATAATAATAATATTATTATTATTATTATTATTATTATTATTATTATTATCATTATTATTGTTGTAATTATGTTTATTATAATTATTGCTGCTGTTGTTGTTATATTTTGAGTTTTTGGATGGTACGTTGAGTTCGTGGGAGGCAGTGTGAACGTGAGCGTTACACCCTGAGTATGGGGGTGGGAGTGTGCAAAAGCAGACCGTGGCACCAGCGCCTCCCAGATCACATCCACTAATTACCCACACAGGCATGCGGCGCCTCGCTGCACCACACAGGCCTGGGCCAGGGCGAAATGTCGGTGTGCCATTGTACGATATGTTGCTATTGGAGCCTTGTTGCCTTGCCACTGGGATGCTGATGCCGGGAAAAGCGGAGACGGAATGTAAAAATGGAAGTTTAATCGCAGGCAAAGCTGCAATAGAACACTGTATGCCATGCACACATAACTACTGTTCACACATTGTTGTGTATGCTCCAGTAGAGCTGCAGTGGTTTGGCTGGTGGTTCGGAGACCAAAATTTACACTGATAATGTCAGAGAGTCTAGAACAGGTTTGTCCAACCGGAGGTGCATGCACCCTTTTAGGGTGCATGGAGCCTAATCGGGGGTGCATAAACGTACCCTGGGATGCAATAGTATTTCATGTCATGCCAGCATCAGATCATCCATAATTCTGTATCTAAAAGAGTATGCAAAACCTTGCTCAATATCAAATACTATATATACTTTTTGCAAACAATACTTGAATACAGAGTACTTTGTTTGGTTCTGCATATATATATATATATATATATATATATATATATATATATATATATATATATATATATATATACAAGAATATGTGAATTCCGTATGTCTTCGATGGTGATTCAGCCTTTTCTTTCAGTCAAACATGCTATGGCATTGAGATACGTAAGTTGGAATGCATGTGATTTGGAGTGCATAGGACATTAAAGATTAGACTGCCATGTTCCAGAAGCATTATTAACCAGCAAGAAAAATGGGCCGTCAATTTCCTCCATGTGTATCTACCGACTTTCAAAGCAGCAGTTCCATTACTAATGTTACACCAATACTGAATGCCATTATATCACTCCTTAATACGTAAAAAAAATAAAACTTCTAAATACGTGGTGTGTGTATACTTTCGTAGAATGACGCGCCAGGGAACGACTTTACCTAGGCGACGAGCAGAGCACTCATATCTATAATCCGATATTGCAGTGTTAACTGGAAGACAAAACATGTACGTCAGAAGACGGAATATATCTTCTTAGCACGGCAATTACAGGGGTTCCCTTCAACGTGCTGATTTCTTTGGGGACAGCCATTATAAAGTATCTGAGGGTCTGGATCAAAGAAGTGTCAGATTAAATATTGTCACAGTATTTACCTCGACTGAAAACTACCAAAAACTTTACTTTTTTGTGTGTGTGCTGGTATATCTAATGGATTACTGGTACGATATACTGTATCTGGAACATAGTCTTTACATGGAGTGGGAACGATGTGGGGGAAGGGGGAAATACGAAAACTAATCTGATCAAGAAGAGAGGAGGAATTAAGTGCTCAGGATCACGTTATATATATATATATATATATATATATATATATATATATATATATATATATATATATATATATATATATATATAATTCCATAACAAAATTGTCATTTTTAGCAAATTTACGCTACGCCAGGACGATTATATTTAACTTGAGAAACACTGCTCGTATAGTGAGGAGGCTAACGAAGACCATTTTCTAACTCATCTGATTTTAAGATCTTCACATGTTGAATTAAATCATATTAAGTATAGTAAATATTATGTCCTCGGACTGAAGGGGTATATATATATATATATATATATATATATATATATATATCTATATATATATATATATATATATATATATATATATATTCATCTATCTATCTATATATATAATGAATGAATGTGTGTATGTAAGTATGTAAGTATTTATATATGCCAGATAGATGGATAAATAATTAGGCAAATAGAAAAGAATGTATATCTGCCATAACCGCGAAGGACTGAACGAGGCTCCATTAAACGCAGTGGTGTGGGGGATTGTATCACATGCTTCATTATCTCCTCTGATTCCTTTCCTCAGTGACATCAAAAGGCCGTGCGCTGAATCTCTGCCTTTACCGAAATGTGATAAATGAGGTCAACATGATGAAGATATAGACTATGTATAAAGGCAACACTAATTCGTACAATGGAACGCAAGGGAAGGGGAAGAAATGATGGTAACTTGAGAGAGAGAGAGAGAGAGAGAGAGAGAGAGAGAGAGAGAGAGAGAATATAGGATAGACTTGTCGAACTCAAGGGGTTTAGTATAGCCTCCTTCATTAACTCTTTCACAAACAAAGGCTCTTACTGAGTTGAATAAAACTGTCTGGATGTAGCAAGATAAATAAAACGCCACTGAAGTCAAGAGCATGAGATTGTATTCTACTGCATGAAGCTTTGGCGATTCCGTAACACCTTTTCCATACGTATTTATTCTGCACATCCATGTATCCTCTTGTTGGTTACTGATGCACACTGTTGATATGAATGATATAGATTAAATGACAGAAGAAAGTGTAATAAACACAATTAGTCTCTGGGTAAAAGGTACCAAGAAGCTAAGTGTGTCACCTAGAGTCCTGTACTTTCCTTAATCGTAAAATAAGCGCCGCCATCTCTCATTGCTAGGAGGGGATTTCTTCTTACGAGTGATTAACTTTATAGATGATTTATTGTAATTTATAGCCTCTGTATTTATTGGACCATCCACGGTTCTCGGGGTTAATGATCGTGAGTAATGTGTCAGGTCGTGAACGGGGTTGTTAGGTTAGATTTTATAGCCACTGGCCGTTTCGGGAGGCTGAATGCTAGACCAAAGTATCCATTTATATCCTTTAGCCAGTGAAGGTAACTTTTAGTTTGTTTTTCTCTTTACAATGACGAAAACACCATGTACAAGAAGACCACAAAATGTTGTTCGTAGTAGGAGAAACTGCAAAAGGGCGAAACTCATGATCCGATTCTGTCTCCCCACGATTTGATTAAACTTTGGAAAAAAATCTAATTGGAAGGGTTAAATGCAGGTTTTCTTTAACCCAGTAATACTAGAAACCTTACCGAGGATATACTAGCTTAAATTCTTGTAAGACACTTAGGGTAACCAGACGCTAAACTTTAATGCTTATTTACTCTTTCCACCTTTAACCATAAATTTTCCTTTATGTTTTAAATCTTCTTACATCTTATTTTTATTCTTCTTAAGGGAGACTTTGAACTGGAACAATTATAGTCCTCCTTAATCATTTAACACGCAGTTTTTATGTTCAGCTTCATAGCTATAAGCCATGAAGGGAAGGCGACCAGAAGACCCCAAGTATCCATTTAGCTCTTTCAACCCGGGCTGCTGTTATTGTTTTCTTGTTGCTATTTCAGAAAGATTTGACTAAAGATGGGGAGACTGTCCGAAGTGGTGGAAGCGGATATAACCTTTATTATCTTTAGTGACGTTGCTATGTTTCAGATTGTAGCCAACGAAAGTAGATGGTGGCAGGACGGTATTCCATTGGACTGTTTTTTGATGATATATATATATATATATATATATATATATATATATATATATATATATATATATATATATATATATATGTGTGTGTGTGTGTGTGTGTGTGTGTGTGTGTGTGTGTGTGTGCACCGTAATTCGTCCATCTTATCCTGGTAGAGGTTTTCGTCCATTTGCAAGTACGTTTACATGACCTAAGTTTCCTCTCAACCAGTTTCACCAATAAAAGGCTGTCTCTCCTTTGATGTTTCACCTAGTAAGTTCCCGCAGCTTCACCCTCCTCTAGTGTAGTTAGTTCCCCTTAACATGGCACAGACTTTCACCCTCTTGCAGGTAACTTCTCCACCAAAAGTTACCCAGCTAGGAAAACACATTATTCCTCTAAAAGACCATCTCTTTGATGTTGCACTGCCGGTCCACTCAGTCTCTGCTGCCTCTTGTTTAGTTAAATGTGTCTCTGTTGTATAAACTGACACATAATTATCACTATTAAAGATGCCTGACTTCACGTATAATGGTTAACATGCAGTTCACTTTGTATAGTTGTCTGGCGTCCATTTTTATTTCTATAAAGAGCGTACGAACCCGGAGCCAGGTTACTCAGGCCCGACATAAAGGCATAGGTGAGCAGTTTCGCTGCCCATGAGTGGCATTATGTGAGCAATAAACCCCTTCCATCTCTAGGCCTCATTCACTCGGAGTGCCCTAACCCAGTGGACTATATAGCATTACTTGGTTATATGGTCACCACCCAACTTAGTCGTGGGTTCCTGGATTACAGGACGCCACTGGGCTTGTCCCTCAGTGTGCACTCACCTAAAGGTACCACTAAATCGACTGAGTGGATGGTGGATAAGCAAAATATCAATCAGTTATACCTTGAAGTGATATTACCGGATTTCATCCTATGCTGAATAAAATCATTTTGGCGTTAGAAGGCTACTCTTGCCACGGAATTATCTGCCCAGACACACTCCCACATCCTCTGACACCTACCAGTATCCTAAACCCTTGAATCAAATGACCTTTTTTTTATTCTGGTTGTCTACATTCGATTTTATTAGTGACAAGAGATTCTCTCTCTCTCTCTCTCTCTCTCTCTCTCTCTCTCTCTCTCTCTCTCTCTCTCACACACACACACACACACACACACACACACACACACACACACACACACACACACACACACACACACACACACACATTTTTCGCATAATGATGAGTTATTTCATCACACCTCATCTCACGCCATTCAACACCAATTTCTCGTGTCTCGGCTGTCCGTAATTTAGCGTTCCAATCCTTCTCTCATAATTTCCCTCCCCGCATCAGTGTCTCTTGATTCATTCCCCTCCTCTCCGTGTTCATATGATTACCATCCTCTCCCTTTATCACACATTTATTCCTTCCGCCCTTTCCATTTAATTGCTTTCGAAAATCTTTATTTCTCTCGCATAGTCGCCTTTATTTCTGTGGCTGTTTCCATTTCACCTTTTGTTTTTTCCTTTCGTCTCTCACTAATATGAATTTCTTCCTCTCCCCTCAGCACTCCATCCTCTTCCCGTCATTCTCATTTCCTTTTCAGACTTCATGATTTCTGGTTGCTTTTGACAGAAATTATACAGACATACTGAAACTCTTTATTGTCAAGATCTAAAAGTTTCACAAGTATCACGTCAAACTAGCTTTGGTATGTGACTATAATTTCTTACATTTTAACGGCTGGATTTCTGATGGCATGAGAGGCTTTGTACCACGACTTCCTTGGCGAATTATTTTGCGTATTATACTTTAACACTCCATTGATTTCAAATTAAATCTTTTTATTATCTACATAATATATAGTTTGCATGAATAACACGTAATCTGTTACTTAAGTGTAATATGTATAGTAAATCGCTATGGAAGTGGTGTTACGAAATTCTTTACACAACTTAGTATATTAGGACGAAGCCCACTCTGGCTTAATCTCTTTCCGCATCCGCATACTTCCAGCCAGCCTTCCTTATCTTCATTCCAGTCTTAATGAGTTCTAAGCCTCCCACAATCCCCTCCTCTCCGCTCCTCTCCCCTTTATTGCTTCCTCCTTACCTCGCCCTGATCTCCCTTCACGCCTTCTCCTCCTAATCCCACATCTTCTTTCATTATGGCTACCTCCTTTCACCTTTAAGATCCTTCCCAGTCACTTCGTTCTAGTTTCTTTTTTCCGTTTAAGCCACTTTCAACGATGATGTATTATTATATTGTTTTTCTTGCTACTGTCACATCATATTAAACTTTGGACGGATATCTAGCAGTGAAAGAGTTAAGTGTACATTTAGCTTCTCCAGTTCGAAATATTACCTCAAAGTGGTCTGGTAGTTGCAAGAATATAATACTTAATACTCTTGTGCGTGGAGGAGTTAAAAAAAATATCATACTGAATATAAGGCTCTGTTTTACTTACAGATGTGCCAAACCTGGAAGTTGCTGGGAAAGAATTGGGTGCTATATCATGGCCTTTACCGACTTTGATAGTGTTTACCAGAAATTTTACGGAGTTCCTACTTAGCTGGGAATAACTTGTGTAGAATAAAAAGTGTATTGGGAACATGGGCTACCGGCAGATGGATTTTTGTCTTACCAAAGAATATGTTAAAATCATGGTGAGGCTTTTAAAAATTATCTGAACTGGTACAAATCGCACTTTGAAATACATTGCAAATAGAAACTCAGTGCTAAATAAATTCACCCATTCCCTTCTTCCATTTACTTCTCGTTTAATTCATCCTTTTCTTGGTCACACTTATCTCTCTCTCTCTCGCTAGCTCGCGCGAGCGCGTGCAATATGCATTCGTCTGGTGAAATTGTGAATAAACTGAAGCAGTAGGTCATGGTATAGGAGTGGTTAATTCCCCCGAGAGTGGTGTGTGGGCGGAGGGACAATGACACAATTATCAAGGCCTTGCATCTAAAAAGTGCTGATAATGCAGATGGAGGAGGACAAAGCGCATCAGAGGCGAACCATCGAAGCCAGACATGAAGGCAACTGGGGTTATAATTCTTCTTGCTTTGGCCCTGAATGTAGACCAAATTATATTGACATCAATGGCATTAATCAGCGGCTGTGGAAATTTTCATCCCCCAAACAGCAGTTACGCAAGTTACACTGAACAGTCCTAGTGTGATGGTATGGCTTTGTAGAGTGAAACGCTTTAAGTGAATATTCTTGGCCGTATCACTGACACTGAGTGTGTCAAAGTGTAAGTGAGTTCAGTTTTTCTGAGTAATTCTTGGAACACTGATAGGTGTCAGATCAAAATTAACCTACGACAAAGGTCGCACAACTTTTATCATCATTTGCCTTTAAAACTATACTCAGAAATATGAGGCTTCTATAGACCTCAGTTTTGTCTGTTTTAATACTGTTAAAACAGCCCTAGAAAAGAAGATTAATAAGGTAAAACGAATTCGTGCCCCGAAATGTTGGTTAACGAGAGTGTTGGAAGGGAGAGGAGGGACTAATGAATATAGCCTGATAATCACCGGTAATTGAAATGACGCAGAGTTACGCAACGAACCGTAACGATGCTTGTTGTGATTATGAATATATATATATATATATATATATATATATATATATATATATATATATATATATATTTTTTTTTAATGTGAGTGACAGTGTACTAATGACCAATTCAGAAACTTTCCCAAACAACATTGATTAACATGCTGATCGTGGTGTAATGGAAAAGTTAATAATGATAATTTTGAGCGATGTGACAAATGTAACCGTGTGTTGATGCTATAAAGCTGGACATATGCCAGGCCACAGTTTTGTTTTTTCCGATACGATGATGTTTCTTTGTAGTTTATTCTTGGCAACTCAAGACAATTTTTGCCCCCTTAGGAAAGCTCTCTCATGTTGGAAGGATTGCTGAATGCAACATCTCATTCCTTCAGTTCGAAAAAACACCCCAAAGATAAATGAAGACGTTTTGAGACAGCCAAAGAAAAAAGGATAAAGACGACACCATAGTTAAGAGAATGTCACAGAAAGTTAATCAATCTGCCTTTCAGTTGGCCGTACTCTTCTACATGACTTTCCCTTTTCCATCAGCAACTCACAACACGTCTAGCTTCATCTCTCACTACTGCTGAGGTTTCATTTTCACGTGATCTTGTCTGTGACATTACATTTCTTGCAAGACCTACTTATTTAACCACACGTTAAAGTGTATGTGGGTATACATCGGAAAACAAACGGATATATATATATATATATATATATATATATATATATATATATATATATATATATATATATATATATATATACACCGGTATATATATATACAGTATATTGAACAACCATGGGGACATCACACAATCTTGTCGCACGCCCACGCCGATCGTGAACCATTCACTCAGATGCCCATTTACTCTTACACATGCTTCACTACCATCATCATCATCATCATCATCATCATACTGATAATAATAATAATAATAATTATAATGAAGACGATGATAATGATATTGATGATGATGATGATAATGATGATGATGATGATGATGATGATGATGATGGTGATGATGATGATGATGATGATGATGATGATGATGATGATGATGATGATGATGATGATTCTTGTCGACAGATAGACGTAAGGAACTGAAGGAATTCCACAGCAAGCCATGAAGAAAGTCAGGGGAAAGCCAGTCAGCCAGCCAGTCAGTAAGCCAGTCAGTAACCTAGTCAGCCATCACTTACCTGCGTTAAAAGCTAAGTAATATTTCGCCTGTTAGATTAGATAGATAGATAGATAGATAGATAGATTAATGGATGGATGGATAGATGGATAGATAGGAAACTTCACACTGCCACACTTCACTCTAACACACATAGTACACTTCATACTGACACACACACACACACACACACACACACACACACACACACACACACACACACACACACACACACACACACACACACACACACACACACACACCCTGCCTAGGTAAACTCTTTCACTCTTATCTATCAACTACCTTTCATTCTTGCTTGAAGTTTGCTCTCATTCAGCCAGTCCCAAAGAAGGGTGACCATTCCCAACCCTCTAACTATCGTCCAGTTGCTTTAACATCCTGTGTCTCAAAAGTTTTCGAGTCAGTTCTTAACAGAAAATTTTTAAAGCATCTTTCCTGTCACAACCTTCTTTCTGATCGTCAGTATGGGTTCCGTCAGGGAAGCTCCACTGGCGATCTTCTCACCTACCTTTCAGACTCCTGGTCATCCTTCTTTCGGGACTTTGGTGAAAGCTTTGCCATTGCACTTGACATCTCAAAGGCTTTCGATCGAGTCTGGCATAAATCTTTAATTTCCAAACTGCCCTCCTACGGTTTCTATCCTTCTCTCTGTGCCTTCATCTATAGCTTCCTTTCTGGTCGTTCTATAGCCGCTGTTGTAGACGGCCATCGTTCTTCTCCTAGATCCATCAACAGTGGTGTTCCTCAGGGCTCTGTCCTATCACCAACTCTCTTCCTTTAATTCATCAATGATCTTCTAAGCTGTACATCTAACCCTATCCACTCGTACGCTGATGACTCCACCCTTCACCTTTTCATTTGGTTCCCGCAACGTCCATCTCAGCAGTTACTTCAACAAACAAGGGATGAGGCTATGGCACACCTAATGTCTGACTTGGCCCGTATCTCTGACTGGGGTAAAAATAATCTTGTTGTTTTTAATGCATCAAAGACTCAGCTTTTACACCTATCACCTCGACAAATTCTTCCACAGGAGTACCCACTAATGTTTAATAATATCCAGCTGATTCCTGCATCATCCCTGAACATGCTTGGAGTTTCATTCACTCGGGACTTATCTTGGAAGGATCATATTACATCTCTTGTGAGGTCTGCTTCCATGAGATTAGGTGTGCTAAGCCGACTCCGTGAATTCTTTACCCCTGAACAGTTGTTGACCTTATACACGGGTTTTATTTGTCCCTGTGTGGCGTACAACTCTCATGTGTGGGGAGGCTCCCCACCCTCTCAATAGGGTGGAATCAAAGGCTTATCGTCGTATTAACTCTCCTCCTCTTACTGATTCCCTTCAACGTCTGTCTCTTCGCAGCACTGTTGCATCTTTATCTCTTTTCTATCGCTACTTCAATGATCACTGCTCCTCTGGACTGTCTGCTTCCATCCCTCCACCTCTACGACGGGCGCGTAGCACCCGTCTAGTAACAAACGCTCATCCCTTTTCTGTCCAAATCTCTAATGCAAGAGTTAACCGTTACTCCCAGTCCTTCATTTATGCAACAGGTC
>NW_027643788.1:0-95000 GCF_032717465.1 Coenobita brevimanus | reverse complement strand
TATCTACCTACTTACCTACCTACTTACTTTTATTCTTGCCTACCTACTTGCCCACGTTCTTCAGTTAGCTGTAACTGCCCAGCCTCAGTACTGATGCACACACACACACACACACACACACACACACACACACACACACACACACACACACACACACACACACACACACACACACACACACACACACACACACACACACACACACACACACAGTCAAAGGCCTTCCTCTCTCTCTCTCTCTCTCTCTAGATGGGTGACTATTCAAACACACACACACACACACACACACACACACACACACACACACACACACACACACAGTCAACGGCATTCATCTCTCTCTCTCTCTCTCTCTCTCTCTCTCTCTCTCTTTCTCTCACATCAGTGCCACCACGTGAAGGCGTGTCTATAGTGTTTGTGGTAAAAATCAACGTACAGACATACAAGACGGTTCAGGGGGAAAGTCTACGGATAAACAAACCCAAGTTTCATTTCCGAAATTTTACTCTGAGACGTTTGTCGGATTCGGGTGGGGGGGGAGGGTATGGGGCTTTTTTTTCGGAGGGGGGTGTATTAGGTGTATGTATGGAGTGTATCTGGATTGTGTTTGGGGTGTGTGTTTGGGGTGTGTGTGGAGTGTATCTGGGTTGTGTTTGGGGTGTGTGTTTGGGGTGTGTGTGGAGTGTATCTGGGTTGTGTTTGGGGTGTGTGTTTGGGGTGTGTGTGGAGTGTATCTGGGTTGTGTTTGGGGTGTGTGTTTGGGGTGTGTGTTTGGGGTGTGTGTGGAGTGTATCTGGGTTGTGTTTGGGGTGTGTGTTTGGGGTGTGTGTGGAGTGTATCTGGGTTGTGTTTGGGGTGTGTGTTTGGGGTGTGTGTTTGGGGTGTGTGTGGAGTGTATCTGGGTTGTGTTTGGGGTGTGTGTTTGGGGTGTATGTTTCGGGTGTGTGTTTGGGGTGTGTGTGGAGTGTATCTGAGTTGTGTTTGGGGTGTGTGTTTGGGGTGTGTGTGGAGTGTATCTGGGTTGTGTTTCGGGTGTGTGTTTGGGGTGTGTGTGGAGTGTATCTGGGTTGTGTTTGGGGTGTGTGTGTTTGGGGTGTGTGTGGAGTGTATCTGGGTTGTGTTTGGGGTGTGTGTTTGGGGTGTGTGTTTGGGGTGTGTGTGGAGTGTATCTGGGTTGTGTTTGGGGTGTGTGTTTGGGGTGTGTGTGGAGTGTATTTGGGTTGTGTTTGGGGTGTGTGTGGAGTGTATCTGGGTTGTGTTTGGGGTGTGTGTTTGGGGTGTGTGTGGAGTGTATCTGGGTTGTGTTTGGGGTGTGTGGAGTGTATCTGGGTTGTGTTTGGGGTGTGTGGAGTGTATCTGGGTTGTGTTTGGGGTGTGTGTTTGGGGTGTGTGTGGAGTGTATCTGAGTTGTGTTTGGGGTGTGTGTGGAATGTATCTGGGTTGTGTTTGGGGTGTGTGTTTGGGGTGTGTATGGAGTGTATTTGGGTTGTGTTTGGGGTGTGGGGGGAGGGTTTCTGGGTTGTGTTTGGGGTGTGTGTTTGGGGTGTGTGGAGTGTATCTGGGTTGTGTTTGGGGTGTGTGTTTGGGGTGTGTATGGAGTGTATTTGGGTTGTGTTTGGGGTGTGTGTTTGGGGTGTGTGTGGAGTGTATTTGGGTTGTGTTTGGGGTGTGTGTTTGGGGTGTGTATCTAGGCATCTGGGTTGCTTGGGGTGTGGGGTGTGTGTGGAGAGTGTATCTGAGTTGTGTTTGGGGTTGTGTTTATGGGTGTGGAGTTTGGGGTTTGTGTTAGGGGTGTTGTGTTTGGGGTGTGTATGGAAGTGTATCTGGGTTGTGTTTTGGGGTGTATGGAGTGTATCTAGGTTGTGTTTGGGAATTGTATGGAGTGGTATCTGGGGTTGTGTTTGGGGTGTGTATGAGTGTATTTGGGTTGTGTTTGGGGTGTGTTTTATGGAGGTGTATATGGAGTTGTGTTTGGGGTGTGTGTTTAGGGTGTGTATGGAGTGTATCTGGATTGTGTTTGAGGTGTGTATGGAGTGTATCTGGGTTGTGTTTGGGGTGTGTTTAGGGTTTGGGGTGTGTATGTGAGTGTATCTGCTGTGTAGTGTGTGTTTGAGGTGTGTATGGAGTGTATCTGGGGTTGTGTTTGGGGTGTGTGTTTCTGGGGTGTGTATGGAGTGTATCTGGGTTGTGTTTAAGCAGTATAGAGTGTATCTGGGTTGTGTTTGGGGTGTGTGTTTGGGCTGTGTATGGAGTGTATCTGGGTTGTGTTTGGGGTGTGTATGGGTATTTCTGGGTTGTGTTTGGGTGTGTATGGAGTGTGTCTGGGTTGTGGGTGGGTGTGCAGGTGTATCTCGGTTGTGTTTGGAGTCTGTGTTTGGGTGTCTGGGCGTATGGCATTAGTTGGTGTTTTGAGGGTGTGTGTTTGGGGTGTGTATGGAGGTGCATCTCAAGTTGTGTTTGGGGTGTGTGTTTGAGGTGTAGTGTATGGGGTAAAAGTTTGGGGTATGTATGGAGGTATCTGGGTTGTGTTTGGGAGGTGTGTGTATCTAGGTTGTGTCAGTGTGTGTGGGAGGTTGTGTTTGGGGTGTGTATGAGTGTATCTGGGGTTGTGTTTGGGTTGTGTTTGGGTTTGTGTTATGAGTGTATTTGGGTTGTGTTTGGGGTGTGTTTGTGTGTGTGGAGGTTGTGTATCTGGGTGTGTGTTTGGGGTGTGTGTGGAGGTATGTATCGTTTGGGGTGTGTGTTTGGGGTGTGTATGGAGTGTATCTGGGTTGTGTTTGGGGTGTGTATGGAGTGTATCTGGGTTGTGTTTGGGGTGTGTATGGAGTGTATCTGGGTTGTGTTTGGGGTGTGTGTTTGGGGTGTGTATGGAGTGTATCTGGGTTGTGTTTGGGGTGTGTATGGAGTGTATCTGGGTTGTGTTTGGGGTGTGTGTTTGGGCTGTGTATGGAGTGTATCTGGGTTGTGTTTGGGGTGTGTATGGAGTGTATTTGGGTTGTGTTTGGGTTTGTATGGGTATTATTTGGGTTGTGTTTGGGGTGTGTGTTTGGGGTGTGTACGGAGTGTATCTCGGTTGTGTTTGGGGTGTGTATGGAGTGTATCTGGGTTGTGTTTGGGGTGTGTGTTTGGGGTGTGTATGGAGTGTATCTGGGTTGTGTTTGGGGTGTGTGTTTGGGGTGTGTGTTTGGGGTGTGTGTTTGGGGTGTGTATGGAGTGTATCTGGGTTGTGTTTGGGGTGTGTATGGAGTGTATCTGGGTTGTGTTTGGGGTGTGTGTTTGGGGGTTGTGTTTGGGGTGTGTGTTTGGGGTGTGTATGGAGTGTATCTGGGTTGTGTTTGGGGTGTGTGTGGAGTGTATCTGGGTTGTGTTTGGGGGGTGTGTGGAGTGTATCTGGGTTGTGTTTGGGGTGTATGGAGTGTATTTGGGTATATGTTTCTGTTTGGGGTGTGTGTATGTGCTTAGTGGTGTATCTGGGTTGTGTTTGGGGTGTGTGTTTGGGGTGTGTATGGAGGTATCTGGGTTGTGATTTTGGGGTGTGTGTTTGGGGTGTGTGGAGTGTATCTTGGTTGTGTTTGGGGTGTGTGTTTGGGGTGTGTATGTCTGGGTGTATCTGGGTTGTATTTGGGTTTGTGTATGGGTGTGTATTGGGTGTATCACAGGTTGTGTTTGGGGTGTGTGTTTGGGGTGTTTAGGTGTGTATGGAGTGTATCTGGGTTGTGTTTGGGGTGTGTTTAGGGTGTGTATGGAGTGTGTCTAGGTTGTGTTTGGTAGTATGTGTATGGAGTGTGTCTGGTTTGTGATTGGGGTGTGTATGGTGTGTATCTGGGTTGTGTTTGGGGTGTGTGTTTGGGGTGTGTATGAAGTGTATTTGGGTTGTGTTTGGGGTGTGTGTTTGGGGTGTGTATGGAGTGTATCTGGGTTGTGTTTGGGGTGTGTATGGAGTGTATCTGGGTTGTGTTTGGGGTGTGTGTTTGGGGTGTGTATGGAGTGTATCTGGAGTGTATCTGGGATGTGTTTGGGGTGTGTATGGAGGGTATCTGGGTTGTGTTTGGGGTGTGTGTTTGGGGTGTGTATGGAGTGTCTCTGGGTTGTGTTTGTGGTGTGTGTATCTGGGGTTGTGTATGGAGGTATCTGGGTGTGTGTTTGGGGTGTGTATGGAGTGTATCTGGGTTGTGTTTGGGGTGTGTATACGTGTATCTGAGTTGTGTTTGAGGTGTGTATATGCAAGTGTCTTTGGGTTGTGTTTGGGGTGCGTGTGGAGTGTATCTGGGTTGTGTTTGGGTTGTGTTTGGGGTGTGTATGGAGTGTATTTGGGTTGTGTTTGGGGTGTGTGTTTGGGGTGTGTATGGAGTGTATTTGGGTTGTGTTTGGGGTGTGTATGGAGTGTATTTGGGTTGTGTTTGGGGTGTGTATGGAGTGTATTTGGGTTGTGTTTGGGGTGTGTATGGAGTGTATTTGGGTTGTGTTTGGGGTGTGTATGGAGTGTATTTGGGTTGTGTTTGGGGTGTGTGTGGAGTGTATCTGGGTTGTGTTTGGGTTGTGTTTGGGGTGTGTATGGAGTGTATTTGGGTTGTGTTTGGGGTGTGTTTGAGGTTGCATTTCGGGTGTATTTAGGGGGTTGTGTGGGTTTTGTTTGGGGTGTGTTTTGAGGGATTGTTTGAGTTCAGTTTGGCTTGTGTTTGGGGTGTGTTTTGAGGGGTTGTTTGGGTTCTGTTTGAGATGTGTTTGGGTTGTGTGTTAAGGGGTTGTGTGGGTTCTGCTTTGGGTGTGCTTGGGGTGTCTTCCGGGGGGTTGTGTGGGTTCTGTTTGGTGTGTGTGGAGGGTTTCTGTGGGGTATGTTTGGGGTTTATTTTGAGTGTTTGAAGCGTGTATTTTAGGTGTATTTTGGTTGTATTTGGAGTGTTGCGTGTGTATTTGATGTGTTCTTAGGGTGTATACTATACATCCCAGATACACTCTATACACAACCCAGATACACTCAATACACGCCCCAAACACACAACCCAAACACAACTCAGATACACTCCATACATACACCTAATACACCCAAAAAACATCCCCATACACTGCCCCCCCCCCCTCCGACCCCGACATACCCCCCAGCCTTAAAATTTCGGAAGTGAAACTTGGGTCGCTTTATCCGTAGACTTTTTACCTGAACCGTGTCTGGTATGTTCGTAGACTTTTACTACAAACCCTATAGACGCCATCACGTGGTGACACTGGTGAGAGAGACAGACAGACAGACAGACAGACAGAGACAGAGACAGAGATACAGACAGACAGAGACAGAGAGAGATACAGACAGACAACGACAGAGATAGACAGACAGAGAGGGAAGACAGAGAGAGAGACAGATAGACAGACAGACAGAGACAGACAGACGGACAGACAAAGAGAGAGAGAGAGAGAGAGAGAGAGAGAGAGAGAGAGAGAGAGAGAGAGAGAGTGGAGAGAAGGAAACATATCATCAAACGAATGAAGGAAGGAAGGGTGAAGGAAGAAAGGAACGAAGGAAGGTAAGAAAGAAGGAAGGAAGGAACGAACGAACGAAGGAAAGAAGGAAGGAAGGAACGAACGAACGAACGAAGAAAAGAAGGAAGGAAGGAAGGAATCGAGGGAGAAAAATGACCAACAGAGAGGATTGGTGGGAGGGGGGGCAAAGAGTGGCTGGGGACGAGAGGCCAGAAGAGACGGGCTGGGGACGCGCCTGACGTATCATAATCTCTCGTCTGGCGCGTCCCCAGCCCGTCTCCTTGACTCTCGTCCCCAGCCACTCCCTCCACCCCCCTCGTCTCAGGCATTTTCTCTTCCTCCTTACTTCCTGCTTCCTTCCTTCCTTCCTTCCTTCATTCCTTCCTTCCTTCATTCATTCAGTCATTCCTTTCTTCCTTCCTTCCTTTCATCATTCATTCATTCATTCCCATCTTCCCTCTTTCCTTCCTTTCTTTCTTCTCTCCTTCCTTCCCTCCTTCCTTCCTTCATTCATTCATTCATTCATCCATTTCCTTCCTCCTTCCTTCCTTCCTTCATTCATTCATTCATCCATTTCCTTCCTCCTTCCTTCCTTCCTTCCTTCCCTCCTTCCTTCCCTCCTTCCTTCATTCCTTCCTTCCTTCCTTCCCTCCCTCCTTCCTTCCCTCCTTCCTTTCATCCATCCCGTCTGTCTGTCTCTCTTGTCTATTAGGTATCTCCATATATACATACTAATGGCCTACCTACCGTCCTACCTACTGTACATATCTACTTACCTACCTACCTTTGTATCTACTTACCTACCACCCTACCTACCTATTTATCTACTTACCTACCTTCCTACCTACTTACCTACCTACTGACCTATCTACCTACTTTACTCTTGCCTACCTACCGACCTGCCTACCTACCTACCAGCCTACTTACCTACCCACCTATTTCTCTGTCTACCTACCTACCAATCTACCTACCTACCAACCTACTTACCTACCTACCAACCTACTTACCTACCTACCAACCAACTTACCTACCTACCAACCTACTTACCTACCCACCTATTTCTCTGTCTACCTACCTACCAATCTACCTACCTACCTACCTACCTATCTAAATACCTACCTACTTTGCCTACCTCCTTATTTACCTACTTACCTACCTACTTACTTTTATTCTTGCCTACCTACTTGCCCATGTTCTTCAGTTAGCTGTAACTGCCCAGCCTCAGTACTGATGCACACACACACACACACACACACACACACACACACATAGTCAACGGCCTTCCTCTCTCTCTCTCTCTCTCTCTCTCTCTCAAGTGCCTAATTGTATGAAAATGTAGAGCTATAAGATAACGTGTATACACCTACATACGTACATACATACACACACACGCACACACTACATACACACACGCACACACTTCATACACACGCACACACTTCATACACACGCACACACTTCATACACATGCACACACTACATACACACACGCAAATACTTCATATATACACGCACACTTCACACACACACACACACACACACACACACACACACACACATCTACATACATATATCACAAATGTGCACACACTACATACATATATGCATACATACACACACACACATCACGAAGCATACACGTACAGTACATACACACGCATAGACACCAACACATATACGTCAAACACACGCACATACACACCTACACATGTACGTCACATACACACACGCACACACGTCATACTGATGACTGTTTATACCTACACACCTACACATGTACGTGAAATATACTCACATGACTACACACACGCACACGTCACACTGATATGATTGTACACACACACACACACACACACACACACACACACACACACACACACACACACACACACACACACACACACACACAAGTATTCTAAGGTAAGACTTGTTCGTGGGGTAGGGAGAGAGAGTGTGTGTGTGTGTGTGTGTGTGTGTGTGTGTGTGTGTGTGTGTAACACACTCTAACCAAGCCGCACTCTAACCAAGCCAAGACTATGAATATTGTCCACTATACTCTTTTTACTCTAACTTGGCCTAAAACTCCCCTATTTCCGTCCTGAATGCCTAGTTGTAGCAATAGATGAACACTGGAAGATGATGCTGGTCACGAAGAAGTGCTGAGACAAGGTTGTAGAGCCATAGCATTGTACTTTCTGCCACTGAACTACGTGAAATCAGCTGCAAAAGAACGAAAATCTGGGCCAAGTGAAAGTGAAAAGAATATATCTCCCGCAGTTTATATATAATGTTTTTGTACGAACATTTATATCAACAGTTACCTTTTTTTCCTTCATAATATATAAGAACGACGTCGAACCAAGTTTTTGAAAAGATCCAGGAATGTAAGAGTTCTCTGTGGTAAGAAATTAAGGAGAAAAGTGTCGTGGGTGTTGGCGAAGCATTGCGGTGAGATGTGCAGGCACACGCATGACTGTACACACAGACACAGACACACACACACACACACACACACACACACACACACACACACACACACACACACACACACACACACACACACACACACACACACACACACACACACACACAATACCCTCTAATGGAACTTGCTGGTGGGAAAATGTGTGTATGTAACTGGTGGTGTGAGAGGTTGCCATGGTAACACACAGGCACCTCCCACTAGTCAACCAAAGACTTCCTTAGCGATATATTTTTGGACAAGGCAGATTAACATCCTTTTGTATGTTTTTTATGCAGATTATGGTAAAGCTTGAAGTATTTATACAGCACAGTAGGAGAGCAAGGTGTAATAAGCAAAATAAATAGCTAAGGAAGAGGTGCTAGGGAGTTGTAGAATGAGTTTATTGCTGTAATTATTATCAGAGCGTTCCATTAAGCTGTATGTATATAGCTTATCAGTCTTAACATGGCTGAGATCTTCATTTTGATGCTTATTTCCCAAAGCTGATTACAGGCTGAAGAAGACAATACCACAGCAACTTTTTCGTGACTAGCATCATATTGTATCGTCAGGCTCTTGTTACAGCTCAGCATTCAAGATGGTGAGATGGCAATTTTAGGCCAAGTTAAAGTGAAATTCTGTATCCATTCCATATCACCTTTTCGTGACTATACAGGTCTTCCTCTAACACGGGCCGGTTTTCCATCCCTGTGTAGGTCATTTTACTCATTTCACGTAGCCCAGTGCCAGGAAATGACAATGGTATGGCTCTTCACCCTTTACATAGCGCTTCCTCGTGACTAGCATCATGTTTTGGTGTTCATCTATTGTTACAACTCAGCATTCAAGATGGAGAGATGGTAATTGTAGGTCCATTTAGGGAAAAGAGAGTATTGTTCTATGTTCTAGTGTTAATGTATCCTTACAGCTCAGCATTTAAGGTGAGGAGATGGCAATATTAGGCAAAGTGAAAGTGAATAGAGTGTGGTAAACATCTAAGTATAATTTCTGATTTTGTTTTGCTACGGTCCCTGATGCTTCCCCTACGACGGTTTTCTCTTATGAACCCAGGCCCTTATGACCCAATCCCAGCTGAATAAAATCGTCTGGAATCTAATAAAATAAAAGTACTAGAGTTGTCATAATCATTGGAGGGTTAATATTTACAGCATTAACGCTCTCAGACATTTATAAATAGCTCAAACGTGCATAATAGCCTCTGGTATTAGCTAGAATAAATGCTAAAGTTACCCTGAAGATGAGAGAGCCTCCGTACCCTCTAGTGGTTGTAAAAGTAGTTGGGTAAAGTTTCACACAAGTTTCTGGGCTGAACAAGCATGGCATTCCATTGGTCAGTCAGTGGTACTCGGACGATAAGAGGGTGAGGCTGCGTCGGCTCCGTCTCCTGCTGTAAGTGTTAAATTTTACTGTTTTGGGGGTAAAATTTCGCTGTTTTTGCCATTAAGATGATTCAGATAGGACACAGAGGTATCTTGCTGCCAACCAAGAAGTGTCATAGGTCAAATAGATTCAACAGATGAGGGCAATAGACGTCGTTTTGCTGGTTAGGGGGTAGTGATGGTGTGTAGGCTTCTCCTCTTGCTGCAAGTGTTGGGTTTTGCTGTTTTTGCCACTAAGATGACTAAATTAGGACACGGGGATATCTAACGGTCAGCCAGGAAGCGTTGTAGGCCAAAGAAATTGTAGAAAATAAGGGAAATGGATGTAATTTTAATAGTCGTGTATCGTCACCTATATCTATAGCCTTAATTGTCTAGTTATCTATAGCCAGACGCCTTAAACCCGTAAGGGGTGGCCACAAACAAATCGCCTCCATGTCGCCCTGTACCCTGCCATTTCGCTGCCCTTCCCCCATCGTACACCCTCTGTCTCGTATACCTCTCTACTCCATCCCTCCCCCTTCACTGTGCTCATTTTACTCTAACTTGGCCTAAATTGCAATCTCTTTATCTCGAATGCTGAGTTGTAACAATAGAATATTATGCTAGTCACGAAAAAGTGCTGTTTCAAAGACGCAACTGAGACACGTGAAAACCTGCAAATGGACGAAAATTTGGGCCAAGTTAAAGTGAAAGGAGTAGAGTACAGAATCCTCCTTGATAACATAAAAGTTTCCTGATTAAAAAGAACTAGAAAAAATCATCATCATCATCATCATCATCATCACAATCACCACTACCAGCACCACAACCACCACAACCAACATAATAGCCATCATCATCATCATCGTCATCGTCATCATCTATATACTACTACTGTATATTGCCACACACCTCAGTCATCATCATCATCATCATCATCATCATCATTATCATCATCATACCTTCACTTTTACAAACATGCAGACAGTTTGAGTTACCCACTGGTATACTCACACAGTAAATACGCACACAGAGTACGCACATAAGTACGCACACACTGAGAACGCACACTAACACGCACACATTGAATACGCACACACTGAATACGCACGCACTAAACACGCACGCACTAAACACGCACGCACTAAACACGCACGCACTGAACACGCACACACTGAACACGCACACACTGAACACGCACACACTGAACACGTACACACTGAATATGTACACACTGAACATGTACACACTGAACACGCACAATTTGACTACGTACACACTTAGCACGTACACACTGATGCACGCACACACTGATGCACGCACACGCTGCGGCATGTACGCACTAAACACGCGCACACGGAGCAGGCACACACTAATGCACGCACGTATTCATTCACGCAAACACTGATACAAGCACTGATCAGAGCACGCACGCACACTAATATACGCACACACTGATACACACAGGCACTGATACACACAGGCACTGATACACACAGGCACTGATACACACAGGCACTGATACACTCAGTCACTGATACACACAGGCATTGATACACACAGGCACTGATACACACAGGCACTGATACACACAGGCACTGATACACACAGGCATTGATACACACAGGCACTGATACACACAGGCACTGATACACACAGGCACTGATACACACAGGCACTGATACACACAGGCACTGATACACACAGGCACAAATACACACAGGCAATGATACACACAGGCAATGATACACTCAGGCACTAATAGGCACTAATAGGCGAAAACAGACCTAAATGAGTATATAACCTATGGGGATGCAGCAGTAAGAGGACACTGCAAAGAATTGCATAAAAGGAGAGGCAATAAAGACGTAAGGGAATTTAGTTTCCCAAATGGAGCAATAATTGACCAGTGGAATGCACTACCGAATGAAATAGTGTGTACCAAAACATTTCATAAATTTAAGGACATGTATGATAAAAATGGTTTAATACACGGGACTACGAGCTTTATTCATTCCTATAAAGATACAATTAGGTAAGAACACACACACACACACACACACCGCTCGCTGGTGCAGTGGTAAAGCTCTCGCTTGCCAACTGGTGGACGGGAGTTCGCGCCTCGCTCAGGTTGCGAAGTTTCACTGACGAAGTGGGTGGTTACTGTCCCCCTTGAGCAAGGGGACGGGTTTGTGCGTATGTGAAGGTCACAGCCTTGCCCATAGATCGGACTATATGAGCTCTCAGCTCCCTTCCGGGAGGGTAAAAGCTGACGATCACGACCATCAAGTGATCCTGACCGACCCGGTGAATTACACACACACACACACACACACATAGTACAGGGAACCTCTACAAATGGTAAGAAGCAGACAAGAAACATTCAGATATTATGGATCTACAGTAAGAAGTGTGAACGTCGGGGGTAGGGTTGCGAGAGGCAGATCGAAAAAGACCTGAGACGAGGTCATAGAGTGTGACCTCAGGGATAAGGGACTGAATAGGGAGGCTGCCAGAGATCAAGCAGCGTGGAGAGCCATCATGTGACTAAGGCCGACGCATGCAAGCTTATTGGAGCTTTTATAAAAGATACGATACGATCACAGTACAAAGCAACTGATTAAGCAGGAAATAACTTAGTATAGAATCCGAATGCAGTATAGATATCGCTGGGATATAAGCCAGGAAAGATGTGATAAACTGTAGATTAGCTGGAAAGAATGGAAAACACAATCCACTGAGTGTCCACATATAGAGCCACATGGAAATTTATATTAGACCACCGCCATTAAGAAATAAAAGGACCTTTGAACATGAGGCAATGTAAGAACAAGAGAGAGAGAAAAAACAAAAACAAAAGACAATGGACGGTATAAAGATTCGTCAAAGTTACATAAGGGTCCCCTACATTATGTGGGAATTTTCTTTATTGCAAGCCCCGCCCCCAATGTGGCGTCTACCTGTCTGCCTCAACCCATTTAAAAACCCCAATGCCCAGTCAGCGACCCTCAGTGTCGCTCTTGGTGTGGTGGGGTGTACACCTGCTTTGGTTAGGCATGGCGCCGGGCCGTCTACCAAGATCATCCGCATCTCGCTGCCACACCAACGAATCAACGATCACCGCCTCAGTTACCAAATGTTACCGGTGGGGTGTAGACGTAAGCCGCCCAGCTCCGCGGCGCCTCGCTGTCTAGTTACCTCACAGGATACCAATGCACACCAGTCTCGCGTCATGGCAAGGGCGGAACATGTTCGTGTTTCGCTGAGGGTTCACTTAAGCACCAATAGTTTATTTATTACTGACCCTTTTATTAATCAACTACTTAGTTCACACCCTGCAATTCACTTAAGACTCTAAACCACCCCTACACCCATTATCAAGATCACGGCAGCCACGTAATAACCCGCCATCCTCATATCCAGCACCCACGCCTCAGACCCTTACCCTCCATACTCCCCTTCCTCCACCCCTCCCCTTTCCTTATCCCCCTACCCAAGCCCCCCAGGGCTACATCACCTTACCCTAACACCCGTATCCTACGTCATTATTATTATTATCATTATGTGGGCCTGACGTTGTGCGGTGAATGCAAGTCCCGCTCTCACTGGTAGGTCTTCCCATGCTTGACTTCCAAGTCCACTGATGATCACGGTCAGTAGGACCTGTAAAAAGGGTCAACTTTTATTTTAGGTATTCTATAGGCCTATCCATAATATTAGGTAAGTCTGTTACCTGTCCCGTAGATCTTAAACTATAGGTTTTTCTTCCTCCTTCGGCATCATCAATCGAATCAGCCACCGCACCTCCTTCTTGCTCTTCGTGCAAGCTCTGCACGCTTTGAGTATTTTCCTCTGTTTCCTGCAATAGTGAGGCGTTTCCTTCGTCCGCTCTTTCTACGTCTAAAATATTTCTCAGTTCATATTTTTGCACTTCCTCTGGTGGGAGAGGATCCTCATGGAGGGGATATGCTCTCCGCACATTACCATTCATTGTCTCGTCTAAATTATCTTCGTGGGCAAGCCTGACTCTGTCTGTGTGGACTTTCATGACTCTCCCCGTGTTTATGTCTACCAGTTTTACTATCACATCACTAATTTTCCCTTTCACTCTAAAAGGTCCATCGTATAGAGGTTGAAGTTTCTTAGGCTCTCCTGGCTTGGGAATCTTTCGTACATAAACCCTATCTCCTGTACGAATCTCTTTTACTTTTGCTCTCGATGTCTGTTCATTCTCCATGGCCTCTTGACTTTCCTCAATGTACCTTAAACATCTTTTAAAGGTACGATTAGCTTTAATGGCCATCTCATTTTTATAGTTATCCAGATCATAGCAGATCGGTTCCTGTTTTACGACATCATACGGGACACCAGGGTCCCTTAGGAACATGAGGTAGAATGAGGATTCCTTTAACACTCTGTGATACGCTGTGTTATATGCCCATGTGGCAAAGCACAACATTGACTCCCATATTTGTGGATTATCCTCTACTAAACTCCTGTTTGCAAGGCTTTGTACTGCTGATTACATACACCATAAAGGGAGTCGTACACGTCCTGTCTGATTATACAATGACAACTCTCTCAAATCAGTCATGGTCGTCTCATAGCCTTCATCAGCCTCTGAACCACGTAGTCTCGTCTGCTTATACTTTATCACTCCTCACAGTCCTCATCAGCCTCCGAACCACCTATCCAAGCCGTATATTACTCTTACCGTGTTCTTTTTATCGTTCTTCTTTTATTCACTTTTTCTGGCCCCATTCTGCCTTTCTGCTTTTTGTTTCAGTCTCTGCTCTCTTTATCTCATTCTCTGTTCTTTTTGCTTTTATTCGCTGCTCTTTTTCTTTTCATCCATCCATCATCATCCAATCCTACTTTGCCCCATGAGGAGCGTAGGAGCTCTGGGCTAGGCAGTTGGTCCTGACATTTAAGATGAGAGTGACCAACCTCACTCATCCCTGAGTGGCATTATGTGAGCAATAGACCCGAACCATCCCTTGGATATAAACCTTCACCAGCTCAATCCGATTGGAGCACAATAATTACCCATTAAACCACCAGGCGCCAAATTTTGGTTATATGGTTACCACCCAGCATAGTAAATGGTTTCCTTGTGTACAGGAAACCATTTGGGTTGTCACTCAGTGTAGAGCCACCCACAGGCAGAAGGACGAGGAAAGAATGAAGGAATGAAAGACAGAAGACGGAGTGTAAAGTCACCCGTAGGCAGAAAGACGAGGAAAGACTGAAAGAAAGAAAGACAGAAGATTATCGAGGAATATTATACTGACAAGGTAGGGTAGTGGATGTTGGAGTGGCCCTGGTGAGAGAGGATAGTGTTTGGAAACTCCCTGTACTGTTGTTTGCAGATGATACTGTGTTGTTGAGTGAAGACGAAGGGGAGCTGCAAGGCTTGGTGGATGAGTTTGGGAGAGTGTGTAAGAAACGGAACCTAAAGGTGAATGTAGGGAAGAGTAAAGTGATGGTCTTTGAGAGAGGTGAAGTTAGTGAATGTACAGCGAGGTTAGATGGTGAGGAATTGGAAAATGTGAGTACGTTTAAGTATTTGGGTAGTGTGATGAGTAAGGATGGAGGTTTGGAGGGTGAAGTGCTTGAAAGGGTACAGCAGGGAAGAAAGGTTGCTGGTTCCTTGAAAGCAGTGATAAGAAACAGGGAAGTGAGCATGGAAGTGAAAAAGTTACTACATGACAGTATTGTGATACCAACTCTAACGTACGGGAGTGAAGCTTGGACATTGTTGGAAGGACACAGGTCAAGAGTGAGAGCAGTGGAAATGAGTTATTTAAGAGGAGCCTGTGGAGTCACGTGGAGAGACAGGCTGACGAATGAGGATATAAAGGAGTGTTGTGGTGTGGATGTGGATGTGATAGGAAGCGTTATGAGGAACACACTGAGGTGGTTTGGCCATGTGGAGAGGATGGAGGGTGAGAAACTGACAAAGAGAGTGTATGTGAGTGAGGTGGAGGGGGGAAGAGGGAGGGGGAGGCCGAGGATGAGATGGAGGGATGGGGTGGAGAGTTATATGAGAGAGGGGGGTGTGAGTTGGGAGCAGGGCAGTGAAATGGCGGGGGACAGGGCGACTTGGAGGCGATTTGTTTGTGGCCACCCCAAACGGGATTGAGGCGTCTGGCAATAGATAGATAGAGTATACTGACGGGGAAGAGAGAGGGGAGGAAAGTTAACTAAATAAAATTCTTCATGTTTCCCGTGAAACATGAGTTTTCATTTATTTATAATTATCCTCCAAGAGGGAATCTAAAAAATACAAGTTGAAAGATGAGTTTATTATTATCATTATTATTATTATTGATATTTTTATTGTTATTAAAGTGAATGTAGTAAGTGGAGCAGGAAGAGAGCGAGCATTATAAGCAGGAGACAGCCCTTACCCACCTGAGGCAGCGAAAGGGAAGACACGAAGAGAGGGTGTGGCAAGAGAAAGATAAAACGAGAGAGAGAAAGCACAAAAGCATATCCCTGCTTTTATCTGAACCTTCAATTTGTGCTATACGTAACAGATATCTAATGCATATAAATTTTTAGTAATGATACAGTACTTTATTGCTGATTCTGATTGCTATCGTCCTTACACCTGCTCTCTTTTACACACAAGGCTCCTACAACCCACTCTCAGCTGAATAAAACCTTCTGACCTCAGCAATATAAGGAAGGGAGAATATTCCACTAATAACATTGTAAATTATGCCAGTACGATCACTCTCTGTTTCCTATGCTTTACTCTCAGGTGGATCAAAGCGTCTAGGATTAGCTGGGATGGAACACTAGAGTAATCCCTGTCATGAGAGGGTCACCATACCATCTTTTGGCTATAAGAGTAGCTAAGCAAAGATTCTAAGCTTGGTAGGACTCGCTGCTTGCCTCTGTCAGTCAGTGGCCGCCGGACGACAAGAGGGAGAGGGAACGTCGGCGCTTTCTTGTGGGTACGTGTTGGAATTTGCTGTTATTAACCATTCAGAGGGTTAAACTGGGACACAAAGATATATTAGTGGCAGCCAGGGAGTGTTATAAGCTAAAGACATGTAAAAAATATGGGTAACAAGTGTATTTGTCGGTGAGACGAAGAAGGTATCAGTGAGTAAAGGGGATGGGAAGGTAAGGGTGCGTTGACTCAGTCTCCTGAGGTAAGCGTTGGATTTTGCTGTTTTTAGTCATTAAGATAATTACATTAGGACACAAGGATTTCTTACTGACAGCCAGGAAGTATCATAGGCCAAAGACAAGTAAAAAATAAAGGTAATACACGTCAGTTTGATGAGACAAGGGGGCAGTGTGTGAGGGAAGGGGGCCGTGCAGCATCTCAGTCCTGGCGTCTCAGCACCAGTGAAATAAGTGAGTATCGTCCTGTGGATTCTCGTGCCGATCAAATTGGTGGACATGGTTTGTTTCCCCCTTGTCTCTGTCCACGCAGCAGTACAGATCAGAACCTGAATATAAAGTGACTACTGAGGCTTGTATTTTAGGGTAAGAACGTGTTGGCAAAAATAACCTTAGTTCTGTACTCATAAATCTGCTGTATGTGCATTCACGTACACACGCATCTGCTCAAAAAACACACACAAACACAAAACACACACATATACTCAGACGCACACCCAAGTGCACACATGTACGCACCTGCACACACACATATATACATGCATACATACATACATACAGGGAATGCACGAAGGCGCACTTAATTTACCTATATTTACAAAGTTTATGCTCCTGGAAGCAAGCAAGCACATGGTAGTACATATATATTGATGCACCCACATATGTTTCAATACACACATACTGATTCATGCAGGGATTGTTGCACGTACACAGTGATGCACGCACACACGCTGGCACAAATACACCGATGCACACACATGCATGCACGCACGCATTGATGCATTGACACTGATACACGCACACGGCAATGTATGCACACACTGATACACACAGACGCTGATGCATACACACACTGATGCACACATTGATGAGTACACACACTGATGCACACACATTTATGAATACTCATATGGACACACACACACACACACACACACACACACACACACACACACACACACACACACATATATATATGCACATTTACTGATATGCATACCCAAACCTTCATTCAAACAGGTCCACTATGAGCTCTACAATGCATCCACACGCAGTGTCCCTGCCGGACACACACACAGGGTCACTGGTACACATAGACAACACCACACACACACACACACACACACACACACACACACACACACACACACACACACACACACAGCAACCACATCAAACCATTCACCCCCACCCTCCACACACAACACATTCACCCACCCACTCACACACACACACACACACACACACACACACACACACACACACACAGTACTCTCTAGTGGAACTTGCTGATGAGGAAATGTGTGTATGTAACTGTGATGGTATCGGGAGGTTGCCATGGTAATACACAGGCACCTCACACCACACACACAAAACACATAGACACACACACACACACACACACACACACACACACACACACACACACACACACACACACACACACACACACACACACACACACACACACACACACACACACACACACACACACACACACACACACACACACACACACACACACACACACACACACACACACAATTTATTTTTGGGTAGGGCTGGTAGACCTGTATGATCATGAGAGTTAATAGAGACAGCATTAACACTCTTATAGTAGTATGACTCCCTCTCAGCTGAATGTCATCGCCCAACAGTACCTGGAATAAAATACTAGAGTTGCCCCTACTATGAGAGGGCCCGGGTACCATCTAGTGGTTGTGAAAGTAGCTGAACAAGTTTTTCGTCTTGGTAGGCGTCGCTACTTGGCTACTTTTGCTAGTGGCCGTATGACAGTGGAAGGACGAGGGTGTGTGTGTGTGTTGCTGTTGCATCATTCTCCCGAGGTAAGTGTTGGATATTTGCTGTTTTTAGCCATTAAGGTGACTACATTAGGACACAAGGATATCGCACTGACAGCCAGGAAGTATCATGGCCCAAAGAAATAATACCTATAAGGCTACTAGACGTAATTCTGATGAGACAAGGGGGATGTTAGTGTGAGGGAGATGAGGAGGCCTTGTAGTCCAGTGCTGCCGTTTTGTGGAAAATTGTCTGCTAATGTGGAAAAACAAATGAACGACGAGCATGGATGTGGGCAGGCGGACGTCATTCCACACTAGTGTGGAATTTTTTTCCACACTAATTGTTCACGTTATTTTGTAGGAATACGAGGAATTTTGTCATGATTAAACCAACGAATATGTAGCGTTTGTCTATAATACTGTCATTTAAAACAAGGGAGAATACGTCGTTGAACAGTCTACCTCTACGCACCCGGCTATATAATTAAAAAAATATATATATTATTTACAAGACTCGTGCCAACCATTAGCAGTGCACACTTACTTTGTAATATTAAAGAAATACCGAAACAATGTTGTAAATCGTGTACAGTTGATATACTAGAAAACTTGGATGTGGATAAACTTACTTGTCTCCTGTCTTGTTATTAATCAACATTTGCTGACTTATTAACTCTCTTAATCATTTAACGTCCTTACACATGAATCATAATAGGTCTGACATCATTAATTATACCCTCTCTTCCAGTATTCACAGTATACCAAATTTTATGGTAGTTATACCAACAATACATCCTCTGTCATCCTGGTTACTAAACGAAACCGTGTGCAATAATGACGTCACAACCAGTGTGCAATTCACGGCAACTCTGCCTTGTACTGCCTCAATCTTGGTGTCTCAGCACCAGTGAAATAGCAGTGTGAGTGTCGTCCTGTTGATTCTCGTGCCGATCAGACTGGTGGACTAGGTTTGCCTGCCCCCTTGTTCATGTCCACCCTACAGTACAGTTTGGGACCTGAATGTAAACTGATAAGTGCGATTCAGATTTCAGAGGGACAATGTGATGGAAAAAAAATATTGTATGTAAGTTATTTTGTTCTGAAGCGCATGCACACACACACACACACACACACACACACACACACACACAGTACTCTCTAATGGAACTTGCTGGTGGGGGAATGTGTGTATGTAGCTGTGATGGTGTCGGGAGGTTGCCATGGTAACACACACACATCGGGAGGTTGCCATGGTAACACACACACACACACACACACACACACACAGTACTCTCTAATGGAACTTGCTGGTGGGGAAATGTGTGTATGTAACTGTGATGGTGTCGGGAGGTTGCCATGGTAACACACACACACACACATCGGGAGGTTGCCATGGTAACACACACACACACACACACACACACACACACACACACACACACACACACACACACACACGTACACATATACACGTACGCGTATATTGTGGTGGTGTTCCTTCATTTTACCAAGGCCGAGATAGTCGTTTTTTTGCAGCTTGTTTCCGGTAGTTCAGTGAAAGAATTAAACTTACAGCTCTACATCATTTTCATACCACCTCTTCGTGACTAGCACCATTCTAGTGTTAACCCCTTGTCACAACGCAAAATTTAAGAAAGAGATTGCAATTTTACGCCAAGTTAGAGTGAACAGGGTATAGTAGTGATTCTGCAACACACGTATATTTGTCCTCCTGTTTACAGGTCAGTCCACATGCAGTCCTTAGGTCACGTCTTCCACAGAACAGGTAACACATGGACAGCCAGCGTAACTAAATGGCAGACCAGAGATGGAGTGAGAGGATGAGGCACACAGAGAACAAGATAGAGATGATACTCGCAGATCCACCGAGGTGGGACGCAACAAGCTAACAACCAAAGGATCGGAGTGGAGACAGGTGAGAGGGGTCCTTATCCTGCAGTGGTGTGTCACAGGCTGATGATGATGATGATGATGATGATGATGAAGACGGATTTTGCTGCTGCTGATGCTGATGATGCAAACTCTAGAATATGGTTAGATGATAGTGATGTATTTGATGATAATAGTGATGATATTGATATAACTTCTGTACTACATTTTTTACAGTGTTGGGATAGTGATGACATGCTGCTGCTGCTGACGATGATGATGATGATGATGATGACGACGAGGAAGATGATGATGGTGATGATTACGACAAGGAAGACGACGACGACGATGAAGACGACGACGATGATGATGACGACGATCTTCAAGTCATTGGCTGAGTCACCTCTCCCATTCCTTTCTGTTTAACTTCGTGTTTTGGTGACTGGGAATGTGTGTGTGTGTGTGTGTGTGTGTGTGTGTGTGTGTGTGTGTGTGTGTGTGTGTGTGTGTGTGTGTGTGTGTGTGTGTGTGTGTGTGTGTGTGTGTGTGTGTGTGTGTGTGTGTGTATGTGCTTGCTTCTGTTCGTGTATGTATATCTTGGTTGATGATACCATAGTTATTCAAGTGATAGAATTATTTCCACTCAGTCATAGTTTTATTTTAAGGGTAAATATTAGGCCAAGAACATAGGACCTTTTACCTATACAATTAAGAGACACTTACGCATTATTCTGAAAAGCTTATTACATCCCATAGACCACAGCACAGGGTTCCATAAGTCACTGATCACCGTCTCTTTATGTATCGTTAGGAAGTGGATGAATATGAGTGTCTGAAATAATACATATATTTTGGCCTTTATTTAAATGGAAGAATTAACCTCACAGAATTATGCACTTTTAATGTTAAGGATACAACACATGATTTTCTACATTTTATCACAGTAGCTCTAGGACCGGCCCTGCCCGTCTGCTTCTCACTAACCATTTTCGGATGAGAGGTGTTGTACTCATATAGGCTTTGGAGATTATACTGAAGCCAACTCACGTTCTACCAGCCCCACACACTAAATCATATTCAGTCACTCACCCACACCACACCACACCACACCACACCACACCATACCATACTACCCCACCACACCATATCACACCACACCATATCACACCACACCATACCAGTCTCTCACACTACATGACACGAAATCACACTCCCACACAACACAGAACCACCCTCCCACACCACACCACACCACAAAAGATCATCCTCCCACACCACACCACACCACAAAAAATCATCCTCCCACACCACACCACACCACAAAAAATCATCCTCCCACACCATACCACACCACACATAACCACTCTCCTACACCACACCACACCACAAAAAATCATCCTCCCACACCATACCACACCACACATAACCACTCTCCCACATCACACCACACCACAAAAATTCATCCTCCCACACCATACCACACCACATAAAACCACCCTACCACACCACACTACACCTCACTACACAAATCTCCCCACATCACAGAACCCTCCACACACCACACCACACAACCCTCCACACACCACACCACACAGTCCTCCACACACCACACCACACAGTCCTCCACACACCACACCACACAAACCCCTCAATACCACACTACACCACACAACCTCCCCCTATACCACGCTACACCACAAAACCCTCCCACCACACCACACCACACCACACCAAGGGGATTAACCAAAGGGGCCTGAAGCTCCGGCATCCGGTAATTCTGAGTTTGTTTCCAGGTACCTTCACACACACTCCTCTGGTCACATCTTCCACAGAGCAGGCAACAGATGGACAGGCAGCGTAACTGAATGGCTGGCCAGAGATGGAGTGAGAGGAAGAGGTACACAGGGAACAAGATAGATGAAACTCGCAGATCCACCGATATGGGAAGAGGCTAACAACCAATGTATCAGAGTGGAGAAAGATGAGAGGGGTCCTAATCCTCCAGTGGTAATGTCAGGGCCTGATGATGATGATGATGATGATGATGATGATAGTAACGATGATAAAGATGCTGCTGCTGATGATGATGATAATTATGTTGATGTTGATGATAATGATGATTTAATTTCAGTACGAGGTAACAGAGTTGGGATAACGGTGGTGATGATGATGATGATGATGATTATGATTACATTCATGATAACAATTTTAATGATGATGATGATGATGATGATGACTGTAGTTATGATAATGATAGTAATGGTAATAATAATAATAATGACAATTATAATAATGATAATGAAGATACTGATGATGATTTTTGTCGGTAGGTGGACGGACGGACGGAACTGCAAGAACTTGGTCAGCAGTCAAAGATCCACGATTCCCCATCCATCCATCCATCCATCCATCCATCCAGCTCCCCCTGATGTTAAAAGCTAAGTCAAATTTCTGTGTCATACGCCTTTTGGAAACAGGGCAGTATTTTAGGAAGCACTGGAGTCTTCTCAGTGCCCCTTCCTTAGCTATTTATTTTTGCATAGCACGTCTTAACATTTTCTTCTAAGCTATTAAAATCGGCTTCATATCGGCAGAGTTTACATCTCTCTCATAAAAGAGGGTGCTGATTAAATCGCTAAGGAAGAGATGTAAAGAATTTCCAAAGCAGCTTACAGTACGATCCTGGATGCTGAAGAAAAGAAAATGAAGCGAAGTTAACTCATGTTTTCAGGTCAAGAAAAAGATATTAATTTTATTTATATTTTGTTATGGAGAAATTTGTCCAGATTTTCACATTAAGGTGCAGTATATTCCTAGATTTCCACTTTCCTTTTTGTTGAGCCAAAAGCGTAATAGTGAAAAAATCTAATGAAAAATCGACTAGTCTCTCTCTTGACCCAGTGCCCACCTACCTGCAAGATTCCATTGAAAGCCAATAGCAAGTTTTTGATATATCTTGGCCATAGACAGACAGATAGACAGATAGAAAGACAGACAATCAGACAGATAGAAAGACAGACAGACAGACATATAGATAGACAGATAGAAATACAGACAGATTGAGAGATAGATAGATTGACACAGACAAGGGTGAATACATAACCTCCTTCATCTTCACTGGCTGAGGTAACTATAGGCACATAAAGCAGTCACCACATAAGCATTATCAAACCCTCCAGCATCCCACCACACGCATCCCACCACGAGCATCCCACCACGAGCATCCCACCACCAGCATCACACCACCAGCATCCAACCACCATCATCCTACAACCAGCATCCCACCACCAGCATCACACCACCAGCATCCCACCACCAACATCCCATCACCAGCATCCCACCACCAGCATCCCACCACCACCAACCCACCACCAGCATCCCACCACCACCAACCCACCCCCAGCATCCCACCACCACCAACCCACCACCAGCATCCTACCACCACCAACCCACCACCAGCATCCCACCTACACCATCTAACCATCGGCACACATACACACACACACACACACACAACACACACACACACACACACACACACACACACACACACACACACACACACACAATACTTATACTGTACTAGTACACAGAACAGGCGATACTTGTAATGTGACACCCGTAGACTTTCAGGCTTCAGGCAGCAAAATTTCTTTGCGAATATATAGCCGATCGAAAGTTAGGTTAGGTCACTTTGGGCAGGGTTTGGTCTGATTAGGTAATTTTTGGTTGGGTTGGCTTCAGTTCGACTAGATATAGACGGATTAGGTTAGATTGCTTTAGAATACGTCGGTTTTGATAGGTTTTGGGTTGGGTTTTATTTGGTTGGGTTAGGCTGGGTTAGGTTTGGTTGGATTAGGTCATTTTAGGCTTGACTGAGTTGGGTTAGGTCGGGTATGGTATGGTTAAGTGAGACTGGGTAGGATTAGGTAGGGTTAGATGCGGTTAGGCTGCGTCAGAATTAGTTAGGTTAGGTATGAGGAGGTTAGGGGAGATTGTGAGGTTAAATACAATTAGACTGGGTTAGGTGAGGTTAAGTTAGATTAGGTTGCTTTAATATAAGTTGGATTAGGTCATTCGAGGACAGGCGGAGTTCAATTCGAGCAAATATTGATAGGTTAGGTGAGACTGGGCTAAATTAAATCGGTTTAGATGTGATTAGGTTGGTTTGGGTTAGGTGAAGTTGAAACAGGACAGATATGGGTAGGATTAGTGATATTAGTACAGATTAGATATTGTTAGGAGGGATTTCACTAGCACCGGCCACCGTAACATTGGCCTCGTCTGGTCAACCTCAGTTTTCCTTTCACTTTTCCCTGCATATTTCTTTCCTCGACTCCTCATGTTTCCTTGTAGCCTCAGTTCATAATCTCGTTTCCGATTCCCATGCTCCAGTCAAGTTACATTTTCTTTGCCTTTTCTTTATTCGTATTTTCATTATTTTTTCTCGTCTAGGAATTATTTCCCGTAAAACTTCCGTTCCTATCGCCTGTTTCTTTCTCTTTCTCGTCCAGCCAGCCTTGTCGTCCATCTTCTTTGTTTTTACTCTCACGGTAATACAAACGTTCCTCACCTTCTTCCCTATCCCCCGAGAGGAAATGGTGGATGCTGGAGAAGCGCTAGGCAAGCCTGTAGTCCATAGGGATCCTGTTCAGATGAGCCTATGGGTACAAAGAGGATGAGGATGAGGAGACGGATGATGATGATGATGATGATGATGATGATGATGATGATGATGAGAAGGAGGAGGAGGAGGAGGAGGAGGAGAGAGACGAGGACGACGACGAGGACGAGAAGTGAAGTTAAAAATACACACACATACACACACACACACACACACACACACACACACACACAAATAAGACTCAGAAAACCTTATAAACACAACCCCCTCCTCCCATCTTATTCTGTGACCTACGTCTTGGCTTTAGTCTTTCTCTCCTTATTTCACTCTCTCGTAAAAGTCGTGGTCCCTGTCGAAACGCCTAAATTTACTACATCGTCAGTGGTTTATGCATTGCGGTCTTTTGTTGGTCGGTCCCTCCAAAGTCAGACATCACAGGAGGTGGACGTGGTTTTGTGTGTGTGTGTGTGTGTGTGTGTGCGTGCGTGCTCGCTTCGTGTTTCGTCTATTTTATATATTTTGTGTGTGCCTTGTGTAACTAAAAGTTTGTTTTTACGTTTGGCTTCTCGTGTGACTGAGGGTGGACTGCTTAAGAATAGCGTCCTTTATAGTTACAATTGCCTCTTCCTCAGTATAGCATATGTTTTTTGTTTATTTAGTTCTATCTGGACGATTGTATAAGAGCTTCGTGGAAAATACTAGAACTAAAAAGATGGCAGTAGGTACAGCCTTGTGTACCAGATATCCTGCCCAAGTTTCATTAGCAGATATCTTGCACAAGTTGAATAAAGTCGTATGAAGTAAGAATAAGCTTGAAGAGACGTTGCTGTACTGAAAGTCGTTGGATATGCCTTGTTTTATGTCTTTTCGTATGTGGTTGCGAGATAACACTCAGGTTCAGTCTTTTATGGCAAGCGTTAATAGATATCTCAGTGGTTTGCTTAATATAAAGGCGGTGTCTGTGTCCACTGCTTATGAGATAAAAACGTCATGCAATATATAGATGACAGAAATCATGGTGTAGTGTTAATAATTGTTCTTTATTTTTCATTTTATTTTGTATTAATCTCGTCATCCTTGTACTTATTGTTTTTAATATGCTGCGAAATAACGGGAACTACTGTATCATGTATTAACCTTAGTATCTCTGCCTTATGACATTCAGTTCCTCCTCCTCCTCCTCCTCCTTTTCTTTCCTCTCCTGTCCTCTCCTCTCCTCCTTCTCCTCCTCCTCTTCCATCTTTTTTCCTCTCTTTTTTCCTCTTCCTCCTCTTTCTCCTTTCCTTGTCCTCCTCTCCATTCCACTTTCTCCTCCTTATCATTCCCCACTTCCTCCATTGTCCTCTTCCCCCTAATTCTCTTTCCCTTGTCATCCTCGTCTTTCTTTTCATCATTTCCTCCTCCTTCTCCTCCTCCTCCTCCTCGTCCTCGTCCTCCTCCTCCTCCTCCTCGTCCTCCTCCCTCTCGAAATCGACGAAAAGATAAATTACCGCACACACAAATAAAAACAGCAACACGTGAAGCGAGAGACGTTCTGCCATTGAGCTACGTGAAATAAGCAACAAAATCTGGGCCGAGTAAGAGTGAAATATATATGTACCCTGTGGACTATTGTGCTGTCTGTTTGAGAGAGAGAGAGAGAGAGAGAGAGAGAGAGAGAGAGAGAGAGAGAGAGAGAGAGAGAGAGAGAGAGAGAGAGAGAGAGAGAGAGAGAGAGAGAGAGAGAGAGAGAAGGGGGGGAGGAAGTCGAAAAAATTAATACCTTTTTTTTTGTCAAAATATCACCACGATTTTTTTATGCAGTTGCAATAAAGGTTAATTGTGTCCAGTCATAACTTAGCAGGATTTGTACTGTGTGTGTGTGTGTGTGTGTGTGTGTGTGTGTGTGTGTGTGTTTCTTCAGTTTCCATAATTGCCATTCGTCCCCCTGTGTGTGTGTGTGTGTGTGTGTGTGTGTGTGTGTGTGTGTGTGTGTGTGTGTGTGTGTATGTGTGTGTGTTTCTTCAGTTTCCATAATTGCCATTCGTCCCCCTGTGTGTGTGTGTGTGTGTGTGTTTCTTCAGTTTCCATAATTGCCATTCGTCCCCCTGTGTGTGTGTGTGTGTGTGTGTGTGTGTGTGTGTGTGTGTGTGAGTGTGTGTGTATGTGTGTGTGTTTCTTCAGTTTCCATAATTGCCATTCGTCCCCCTGTGTGTGTGTGTGTGTGTGTGTGTGTGTGTGTGTGTGTGTGTGTGTGTGTGTGTGTGTGTGTGTGTGAGTGTGTGTGTATGTGTGTGTGTTTCTTCAGTTTCCATAATTGCCATTCGTCCCCCTGTGTGTGTGTGTGTGTGTGTGTGTGTGTGTGTGTGTGTGTGTGTGTGTGTGTGTGTGAGTATAGGTCCATTGGCAGTGGATCAGTCCAACACTGTGGCTAATATAAACCCACTGGGCATTAAGGTGTGCCATTTACCTGCCCCGATTGGCACACTGGTGGATTTAACCCCGTCCATTTATTTGCGTTGACTGTACCTTTTACTCTCTCTCTCTCTCTCTCTCTCTCTCTCTCTCTCTCTCAGATGATTATACTCAGCAGAGGAGACTAAGGAGGTTTGGGTGTATGGGTGTGAGATGAGCTGAGGTGTTGATTTGGCCATGTAGAGAGGATGGAGTATATGAGACTGACAAGGAGAGTGTGTGTGGCTGAGGTGGAGGGAAGAAGGAGGAGCGGGAGACCAACGATGAGGTGGAGTGATGAGGTGGAGACGTATATGAGAAGGGAGTGTGAGTTGGAAAGAATGTAGCCTGTCAGTGGAGGACAGGGTGACACTGACGTGGCAGATTTGAGTTTCAGTAGGTGTAGATTTGGCCATATAGAAATACAGGTTACTCATCCAAAGTGGCATTATACACACACACACACACACACACACACACACACACACACACAGTACAGGGAACCTCTACAAATGGTTAGAAACAGACAAGAAACATTCAAATAATATGGATCTACGGTAAGAAGTGTGAACGTCGGGGGTAGGGTTGCGAGAGGCAGACCGAAAATGACCTGAGACGACGTCATAGAGTGTGACCTCAGGGATATGGGACTGAATAGGGAGGCTGCCAGAGATCAAGCAGCGTGGAGAGCCATCATGTGACTAAGGCCGACGCATGCAAGCTTATTGGAGCTTTTATAAAAGATACGATACGATCACAGTACAAAGCAACTGATTAAGCAGGAAATAACTTAGTGTAGAATCCGAATGCAGTATAGATATCGCTGGGAAATAAGCCAGGAAAGATGTGATAAACTGTAGATTAGCTGGAAAGAATGGAAAACACAATCCACTGAGTGTCCACATATAGAGCCACATGGAAATTTATATTAGACCACCGCCATTAAGAAATAAAAGGACCTTTTAACATGGAGGCAACGTAAGAACAAGAGAGAGAGAGAAAAACAAAACCAAAAGATAATGGACGGTATAAAGATTCGTCAAAGTTACATAAGGGTCCCCTACATTTTGTGGGAATTTTCTTTATTGCAAGCCCCGCCCCCAATGCGGCGTCTACCTGTCTGCCTCAACCCATTTAAAACCCCCATGCCCAGTCAGCGACCCTCAGTGTCGCTCTTGGTGTGGTGTGGTGTATATCTGCTTCGCTTAGGCCATGGCGCCAGGCCGTCTAACTCTTCACCCGCAACTCGCTGTGTCACCGCCTCAGTTACCAAATGTTAGACGGGGAGTGTATACGTGCGCCGGCCCAGCTCCGCGGCGCGTCATGGCAAGGGCGGAACATGTTCGTGTTTCGCTGAGGGTTCACTTAAGCACCAATAGTTTATTTATTACTGACCCTTTTATTAATCAACTACTTAGTTCACACCCTGCAATTCACTTAAGACTCTAAACCACCCCTACACCCATTATCAAGATCACGGCAGCCACGTAATAACCCGCCATCCTCATATCCAGCACCCCCGCCTCAGACACTGACCCCCCCATACTGCCCTTCCTCCACCCCTCCCCTTTCCTTATCCCCCTACCCAAGCCCTCTAGGGCTACAACACCTTACCCTAACACCCGTATCCTATCATCCTACCCAGGCTGCTGGAGCCGGAAAAATCAGATGAACCTGAGAGGCAGCCAATAAGCTAATGCTTGGCAGAGAAAGCCGTAGCTATTCACTCCTCCCGTCCTTAATTAACAACACAGTGCACGTGCGAGACCCCCCCCCCCTTCCCAACACCAAACACGCACGTTGGGTTAAGCCCTGACACTCTTTCTCTTCGTCTAAATTCTTCCTCTCGTATTTAAAGAAAAAAAAAAAATGCACTTTACACAATGCAACCAGGAACCTGAGCTCCTAGTAAGGCCGGGAGTTTAAACTAAGGCGTAGTTCCTGCCGTTGTGTGTCGTCGCCCTGGTTGCATAACACTCATCACATATACACAATCATTCTTTACCTTCCTTCCTTTCCCCCCTTTTCTATACGTCATTATTATTATATTATCAGCGACGCTCAGTGTCGCTCTTGGTGTGGTTGGTTGGGTGTACATCTGCTTCGGTTAGCCCATGGCGCCAGAAATACACCGATGCACACACATGGATGCGCGCACGCGTTGATGCATTCAGACACTGATACACGCACACGGCAATGTATGCACATACTGATGCACACAGGCGCTGATGCATACACACACTGATGCACACACTGATGAGTGCACACACTGATGCACACACATTTATGAATACTCATATGGACGCATTTATGAAGGCATCCATTAATACACACACACACACACACACACACACACACACACACACACACACACACACACACGATTATACTGTATGATACTTATTCATTCTTTATAGACGAAGATTGTCGTCCGTTTGCAGTTCATTTTCCATAGCTCAGTAACAGAATAAGGCAATACTATGGCCAAGCATATTTGTCATACCACTTCTTCGTGACTAGCACCATATTCTAGTGTTAACCCCTTGTCACAGCACTTTATTTAAGAAAGAGATTGCAATTTTACGCCAAGTTAGAGTGAACAGGGTATAGCTATGATGACGAAACACATATTTGTCTCTTGGTTTCCAGATCACTGCACGCGCACGCCTCAGGTCACGTCTTCCATAGAACAGACAACAGAGGGACAGACAGCGTAACTGAATGGCAGGCTAGAGATGGAGTGAGAAGAAGAGGTACACAGAGAACTAGAGATGATACGCGCAGATCCACCGATATCGGATGGAACAAGGCAATGGATCAGAGTAGAGAAAGGTGAGAGGGGTCCTTATCCTGCAGTGGTGTATCACAAGCTGATAATGATGATGATGATGACGACGATGATGGTGATGATGATGATGATGATTGATGATGATGATGATGATAATGATGTTGATGCTGATAATTATGATGTAACTCCGTGCAAACTCTAAAACAAGGTTAGATGATGGTGATGAATATGATGATAAAGGTGATGATACTGATATATCTTTTGTGCCACATTTTTAACAGTGCTGGGATGATGATGACATGCTGCTCCTGATGATGATGATGATGATGATGATGATGATGATGATGATGATTATGATGACGAGGATGATGCTGATGATGATTACGACAACGAAGACGACGACGATGATGACAACGACGACGATCTTCAAGTCATTGGCTGAGTCACCTCTCGCTTTCGTTTCTGTTTAAGTACGTGTGTGTGTGTGTGTGTGTGTGTGTGTGTGTGTGTGTGTGTGTGCTTATGTTCGTGTATGTATATCTTGGTTGATGATACCATAGTTATTCAAATGGCAGAATTATTTCCATCCAGTCATAGTTTTATTTCAAGGGTAAATATTAAGCCAAGAACATAGGACCTTTTACCTATACAGTTACGAGACACTTACGCTGTATTCTGTAAAGCATATTACATCCCATAGATCACATTACAGGGTTTCAGAAGTCACTGATCATCGTCTCTTTATGTATCGTTAGAAAGTGGATGAATATGAGTGAAGTAATACATATATTTTGGTCTTTATTTAAATGGAAGAATTAAGCCCACATATCCTTTTTTAATTTTAAGGATACAACACATGATTATCTACATTTTATCAGAGTAGCTCTATGACCGGCCCTGACCTTCTGCTTCTCACTAACCATTTTCGGATGAGAGGTGTTGTACTCATATAGGCTTTAGAGATTATAGTGAAGCCAAGTTAAATAGGATCTTTTGACGGTAATTAAAGGGACAACTGTAATTAAAGGTGATTAGCCCACATCCCTCACTGCAGGTACGGAAAGGTGAGACGTGTCCTATCTTCATCAGGTATTTCAAAAATTGTCGTAACCAATAGGGAGCTTGTCTTTACATTTGCGCTTTCAATTTTAATACTGAATCCTGGCTGCAGCATCCAGGTGACGTCCTGTTTATTCTTGTTGTTACCAGACGATTTTATTCAGCATAGGAAAGGTCTGTCGTACTGGAGGGATCATCTCTTCCTGTTCTATAAGTCTGTCCTGTGTTGAATAAAACTGGAAGAAAATATTAAGGAATGAAGAAGGCATCCCCAGGGTCAGAGAGTTGATCAAGCAGACCTAAGTGTGTGTGTGTGTGTGTGTGTGTGTGTGTGTGTGTGTGTGTGTGTGTGTGTGTGTGTGTATCTTTTTCTCGCTGCCATGGACTCACCTAGGTATTCCACTGAGGCAAACATCATACCCTTATACTTAGCGGAGGGAACATATCGCGGTCAGGGGGTTCATCTGTCCATCCTCGAGTTTGGCATCAGTTGGGATTCGGAATAATCTTTTTAGTCGCGTATTCTCGTCAGGTAAGTAAGCTCCCTAACACCTTTTCCTTACCGGTTTATTTTTGCTTGCATCTCATTAATAATTCCTTGCATGTTATTTTTGCCTTCCATGATGGTGTTTAAAAGATATACGCAATATACAGGAGAGTAGTAAGGCACACTATGGAAAATAATTCGCTATGGATAAGGTGTCAGGGAGCCACCTTAACCGACGAGAATACAGGCCTTAATCCCATCAGTCTGAGCATTATTTCCTTCACTACTGCAGACAGAGTGGCGCAAAAAAGAAGATATGGAACGTTGTGGTGGCGCTGTGGATGTGCTGGTGTTTTTAGAGAGAATGGAGAATGCGAGACTGACTAGGAGAGTATGTGAGTGGGGTGAAGGTGGACGGGGTGTGGGAGAAACCGAGGATGAGATGGAGGGGTCGGGTGGAGAGGTAGATGATTGAGGAGTGTGTAAACTGGAGAGAAGGAAGCGGGATGGCAAAGGATAGAATGACCTGGAGACGATAGATTTGTAGCCACCCTTTCCTAGATTCAGGTATCTTACTATAATACTCGAAGACAAATTAGAAGAGGCCTGGTCTAAGCTGAATGAAAACGTGGGGGTGATAAGATACCGATGCCGAGAAACGTTTGTATATAGAAAGGATTAATAGGGGCCTTGTAACAAATTTACAGATACTGAATAACGTTTGCATATAGATGGGATTAATAGAGACTTTCTGGTCGATATACCGACACTGAAAAACGCTTGCATATAGAAGGGGTTAATGGAGACTTTCTAACCACGTATTCAGCGTAGGTCAGACGGGTTCACCTGACAGCACCCCTCCACCTCGCTCTCTTCTGCCCAGCGAGAATAAAACGGAAAAGTCGTGATCCTATCGTATCTGGGAGTCCGGGGAGGTGCCAGATTCAGTCACGTTGTTACTACACGTGCGAATTTCCCACTACTGAGTGAAATCTTCCCGGGTTAATGCCTTGAATCCCGGTGATGTCCATTCTTTTTTTTAAGTTTATTCTCGTTATTATAGTCTGTTTGTTTCATCTGACAGAACCAGACCACTCCCACAAAGAGAATGCTAAGTCGTGGTTGCGTGAAATTCAGTGGGCCTCAGTTAAGAGATAGAAATGAGTCTCCTTGGTTACTAGTCAAATCTGCTCTCCAGCACGAATGTATAAAAAAAATACCCCGCCGAATTGAAAGGGTTAAATTTGTTGTCACGGAAAAGGAAAAAAAAAGTTTATAAGAGATAGTTTTCCACCGTTTAGCCGCAGTTCCTTCTTCCATGCTTAAAAAAAATAAAAAAAAAATTGTCCCTCGGCTGAATAAAGTCGTCTGGCGTTGGTCATAGAAACTGGTTAACTCCTTCAGTCCGATGACACAGTTTTATTTTAATTCTGTTTGTCTATTTCTGTCTCTCTGTCTGTCTCTGTCTCTCTGTCTGTCTCTGTCTCTGTCTGTCTGTCTGTCTCTCTCAAGACGATTTTAAACTTGGAAAAGACCCTTAGTGGCGAAGGGGTTAATGAAGGCTAGATATAACCCCTACAGTTCGACAAATCCCCTTTAAGCTGGATAAAATCGTCTGGAGACTGCACGAATAAGATTACAGTACTCGTAGTGAAAGGGTTGTGTACCACATTAGCCACACAGCACACCCTCAATCCTCGAATTCTAGGACAGTGAATGAAACGAGCACTCCTCTTGCATAGCTTGGCCTGGCCAGTCGTCACTATGCCGAGACTTCCAGCGACTCTGCTCGTGCCTGCGACCCGTTGAGGGGGGCACCAAACAGCAGATCCGTGCCGCCAGGAGCCACTTCCATCCAGGGAACCGTGAATTGGTTCAACGTGAGATCGTGTTACGGTTTCATCAAGCGCCGCGACACTGGCGCTGATGTTTTCGTGCACGCTTCTGGGATCGTTGCACCAAATCCACGGCATTTCCAGCTCTCACTTGCCGAGGGAGAGACGGTGGAGTTTCGTGTTGTACAGGCTTCCAAGGGTCCCGAGGCTAAGGACGTCACTGGGCCGGGTGGTGTTGCTGTGCAGGGCTCTGCCCGTGCACGGCGGCGTCACCCTGCCCAGAGACGCCAGCCAAAAGGTCCTGGAAGTGCTGGCAACACAAACACACTCGTTGCGATGTGTATTGCGACGGCTGAGGCTTTTAGTGGGGGTAGCAAGGCGGTTCTGGCTGTTCTCCTTCCTCAGATCTTTGAGGAGAACGGCCTTCCACGCCTTGCTATTCCCCGAAGCTTCACCCACGATCCTCGTCTCCCCCCTCGTCAGGAGCGTCAGGCCCGGCGACAGCAGCCACCACCACCTCGCACGACACCGCGAAAACGGCTGTGGTGGCGCCACCACCATTGAACCTTCGATCACCGACCCGGAACCGTCACAGGCCATGGATATTGAGCATGGGGAGACTGTCGTGGAGGTCCACCTCCCTTCGTCAGGAGCTGAGGAGGAGCGTGTCTCGTCCCCCTTCCCTCTAGTACATCTGGACGCAGCGGAGACCTCCTCCGTGCCCTCTCCATCTGCTCCTGACGAAGTAGAGGAGCCTCTTCCACCTTCACCACCGCCTGCCGCCATCGCTCTCTCTTCTTCTCCCCCTGCACCTAAGGAGAAGAGGAAGAAACAAAAGAAGAAAGGGGGAAAGACCAAGAGCGACCCCTCCTCCGTTGCTCGCCGGATCGAGGCCCTCCTTCCACCACTCTCAGGGACTCGTGATCTCGATGCCCGCACGGATGCGGACCTGGAAGAGCTACTCTTCTGCCTCACGGATCCGATCAACGACGAAGATACACTGCCTCTCGTCTACCAGACTCTGTATCAGAAGATCCGTGAGGCATACATCTCCAACTCCCTCTCTCCATCTGAGGAAGCCTCCATCCGTTAGGGCATCGGGTTTGATCCACCACGTGCTGCCCTCGTCAACTATATCGCCACCAGACTGCTCTCGTAACTGCTGAGCCACGCCTGATCTTGTCCTGCCTTGCTGCTTCGTCTTGCAGTTTTTGTCACCGCTATGCTCTCGTTTGAGAGCTACTTTATGCCACTTCTCTGACGGGCTCTATGTTTGCCCGTGTCCTCACCATGTTGTGAGGCAAATATCACAACAACAACAACAATGAAACGAGGTACACTTAAGAGACATAAAAGTTCTGCCTGGTATTCTGCTGCTCCCACTTAACACTTAGAGAGAGAGAGAGAGAGAGAGAGAGAGAGAGAGAGAGAGGGTGTGTGTGGGGGAAATCCGTCACTTTCCTGTATTGTATCAGAGGGAATGATTGGGGGGAGAAGCATACGAAGCCTCTCCCAGCTTAGGAATATTAGGCAACAGAGGGAAGTAGAAAGTAGAAGAGATGAGGTGAAATATTGGGTGAAGTTTTTGTGTCTGGCTGTATAGTACTGTTACACAACTACACTTTCACACACACACACACACACACACACACACACACACACACACACACACCTCAACCCCAGTGCCCTTTTATGCTCAGTGACCCATACTTAGGCTATGGTGTCATGTGTTTACTTCTTTCCAGAGCTGAAAAATATTGTCTGAGTATTAACCCTCTTATTCCCTGACATTTTATTATTCTAGCTATTTCCAGACGATTTTATTTAGTTAAGAGGGTCTGCTTGAAGTGGCAGGTCTTGATATAACCCTTAAGAAAGCCACGACATGCCATGACCGGCACAACAGCTGAGCAAAGAAAAAATAATGATGCTCTGTTCTTGTCTAGCGGAATAGCTTTGGGTGTTTCTCGGCTATACGTGTCTCTATGGGAAGAGAGAGAGAGAGAGAGAGAGAGAGAGAGAGAGAGAGAGAGAGAGTTCAATAGCTGGAAAGGAGACAATGCTTTGGTGTTCCTCAAAGCAGGGCAATTTTACAAGCCATACTGGACAAGAGTTTTACTTATTGATACCAAATTTTAGCTGAAGTATTGTGTTCTCACTCGATTCGCCCACTTAAGAAAAGTATCCTATCCTTGTGTGTGTGTGTGTGTGTGTGTGAGAGAGAGAGAGAGAGAGAGAGAGAGAGAGAGAGAGAGAGAGTACGAGGATGCAGACAGAAATAGGAACAAAACACATCCAGTCACTTAAACCTCAGACAGAGTACCAAGTGTAAGGGACTCAAGTTTTAGGCCACATTACAAAACACACACCAAAGCAATGTACAGGAAAAAGCACCACTGGGCCAGAAAAACAATATACGAAAAACAGTAGGGCCTTAAAAACAAAAGACAACAAGGAGGGCAGGAGATCAGGCTGTGTTGATTGCCTTGATTGTCTCCTCTATCTGACAGAGCGTTGGACACTACGGGAGTCATTTCTGGTCATTGTCTTTTGTTTTGACTGTAACAGTGGGCCAAAACAATAGAAAAAACAACAGAGGATTATAAACAGGAGGCAGGAAGGAGGGCGGGAGGGAGGGCTGTTATGTACTGCCTCTTCCATTCAACACAACACTAGCAGTTGGACCTAATTATCTACGGGAGGATTCTCTCTCTCTCTCTCTCTCTCTCTCTCTCTCTCTCTCTCTCTCTCTCTCTCGTTTTTTGTCTGTACTACATTAGAAGGACGCATCGTGCCGATTGTGTACCCAATTTTTTAACGCGAGAGAGAGAGAGAGAGAGAGAGAGAGAGAGAGAGAGAGAGAGAGAGAGAAAGTGTAAATTTTTCCCTGTAGTACACATCTCAGACACTCCTAAATAACACACACACAAACACACGAACTTATGTACACAGAACAGGCCAAACTTGGAATGTGACATCCGTAGACTTTCAGGCAGCAAAATTTCTTAACGAATATATAGCCGATCGAAAGTTAGGTTAGGTCACTTTGGGCAGGGTTTGGTCTGATTAGGTAATTTTTGGTTGAGTTGGCTTCAGTTTGACTAGATATAGACGGATTAGGTTAGATTGCTTTAGAATACGTCGGTTTTGATAGGTTTGGGTTGGGTTTCATTTGGTTGGGTTAGGCTGGGTTAGGTTCGGTTGGATTAGGTCATTTTAGGCTTGACTGGGTTGGGTTAGGTCGGGTATGGTATGGTTAAGTGAGACTGGGTAGGATTAGGTAGGGTTAGATGCGGTTAGGCTGCGTCAGAATTGGTTAGGTTAGGTATGTGGAGGTTACGTGAGATTGTGAGGTTAAAAACAATTAGACTGGGTTAGATGAGGTTAAGTTATATTAGGTTGGGTTAATTTGGGTCGGATTAGGTCATTCGAGGTTAGGCAGGGTTCAGTTAGAGTAAATATAGATAGGTTAGTTGAGACTAGGCCTATATAAATTGGTTTATGCATTACGGTCTGTTGTTGGTCCGTCCTTCCAAAGTCAAATATCACAGGAGGTGGGCATGGTTTTGTGTGTGTGTGTGTGTGTGTGTGTGCTCGCTTCGTGTTTCGTCTATTTTATACATTTTTGTGTGCCTTGTGTGACTGAAACTTTGTGTTTGTATGTTTCACTTCTCATGTGACTGAGGGTGGACTGCTTAAGAATAGCGTCCTTTATAGTTACGATTGCCCCTTCCTCAGTATAGCATATGTTTTTTGTTTATTTAGCTCTGTCTGGACGATTGTATAAGAGCTTCGTGGAAAATACTAGAACTAGAAACATGGCAGTAGATACAGCCTTGTGTACCAGATATCCTGCCCAAGTTTCATTAGCAGATATCTTGCCCAAGTTGAATAAAGTCGTCTGAAGTAAGAATAAGCTTGAAGATACATTGCTGTACTGAAAGTCGTTGGATATGGCTTGTTTTATGTCTTTTCGTATGTGGCTGCGAGATAACAGACTCAGGTTCAGTCTTTTAAGGCATGCGTTAATAGATATCTCAGTGCTTTGCTTAATATGAAGGTTAATATGTCACTGGAATGTTTCTAAAGTTTTCCACCTCCTCTCAAGTAAGGGTGTTTACTGTCTATTACGCTCGTCCAGTTGGTGACATCACTGGTATATGTTTACAGCTCCCCACCTCTCAGGCATCGATGTTTATTCGTGTGTTTTACATCGGTGTTTATTAAACTCGTCCTGTTGGTAATCTGTCAATGGTATGTTTTTAAAGCCTCCTACCTCCCACTCGTGCAAGGGTGTTTATTATCTATTACACTCCTCCTATTCGTAATTTGTCAAGAGCATGTTTTTAGCTTCCGACCTCCCTCGTGCAAGGCTTTTTACTGCTTATTACACACACCATAATGGGAGTCGTACACGTCCTGTCTGATTATACAATGACAACTCTCTCAAATCATTCATGGTCTTCTCATAGCCTTCATCAGCCTCTGAACCACGTTGTCTCGTCTGCTTATACTTTATCACTCCTCACAGTCCTCATCAGCCTCCTAACCACCTATCCAAGCCGTATATTACTCTTACCGGGATCTAAGCTACGAAGAAAGACTAAATAAACTGAATCTACCAACACTACAGGAGAGAAGGAAAAGAGGTGACATGATAATGTTATATAAATGCACATCAGGGAAGGAGAAAATAGACATAAATGATTACTTAACATATGGGGAAGCATCAGCAAGAGGACACTGCAAAAAAACTGCATAAGAGAGGTGATGAAGACGTAAGGAAATTCAGTTTCCCAAACAGAGCAATTGATCAATGGAATGCACTACCGAATGAAATAGTGTGTGCCAAAACAATTCACAAATTTAAGGATATGTACGATAAATATGGTTTAAGACACGGGACAGTACGAGCTTGACTCATTCCTGTAAAGATACAATTAGGTTAGAACACACACACACACACACACACACACACACACAGTACAGGGAAGCTCTACAAATGGTAAGAAGCAGACAAGAAACATTCAGATATTATGGATCTACAGTAAGAAGTGTGAACGTCGGGGGTAGGGTTGCGAGAGGCAGACCGAAAAAGACCTGAGACGAGGTCATAGAGTGTGACCTCAGGGATAAGGGACTGAATAGGGAGGCTGCCAGAGATCAAGCAGCGTGGAGAGCCATCATGTGACTAAGATCGACGCATGCAAGCTTATTGGAGCTTTTATAAAAGATACGATACGATCACAGTACAAAGCAACTGATTAAGCAGGAAATAACTTAGTGTAGAATCCGAATGCAGTATAGATATCGCTGGGATATAAGCCAGGAAAGATGTGATAAACTGTAGATTAGCTGGAAAGAATGGAAAACACAATCTACTGAGTGTCCACATATAGAGCCACATGGAAATTTATATTAGACCACCGCCATTAAGAAGTAAAAGGACCTTTGAACATGAGGCAACGTAAGAACAAGAGAGAGAGAGAGAGAGAGAGAGAGAAGAAAAGATAATGAACAGTATAAAGATTCGTCAAAGTTACATAAGGGTCCCCTACATTTTGTGGGAATTTTCTTTATTGCAAGCCCCGCCCCCAATGCGGCGTCAACCAGTCTGCCTCAACCCATTTAAAACACCCATGCCCAGTCAGCGACCCTCAGTGTCGCTCATGGTGTGTTGGGGTGTACATCTGCTTCGGTTAGGCCATGGCGCCAGGCCGTCTAACTCTTCACCCGCTTCTCGTTACCAAATGTTAGACGTGGAGTGTATACCTGTGCCGGCCCAGCTCCGCGGCGCGTCATGGCAAGGGCGGAACATGTTCGTGTTTCGCTGAGGGTTCACTTAAGCACCAATAGTTTATTTATTACTGACCCTTTTATTAATCAGCTACTTAGTTCACACCCTGCAATTCACTTAAGACTCTAAACCACCCCTACACCCATTATCAAGATCACGGCAGCCACGTAATAACCCGCCATCCTCATATCCAGCACCCCCGCCTCAGACACTGACCCCCCCATACTGCCCTTCCTCCACCCCTCCCCTTTCCTTATCCCCCTACCCAAGCCCCCCAGGGCTACATCACCTTACCCTAACACCCGTATCCTACGTCATTATTATTATTATCATTATGTGGGCCTGACGTTGTGCGGTGAATGCAAGTCCCGCTCTCACTGGTAGGTCTTCCCATGCTTGACTTCCAAGTCCACTGATGATCACGGTCAGTAGGACCTGTAAAAAGGGTCAACTTTTATTTTAGGTATTCTATAGGCCTATCCATAATATTAGGTAAGTCTGTTACCTGTCCCGTAGATCTTAAACTATAGGTTTTTCTTCCTCCTTCGGCATCATCAATCGAATCAGCCATCGCACCTTCTTCTTGCTCTTCGTGCAAGCTCTGCACGCTTTGAGTATTTTCCTCTGTTTCCTGCAATTGTGAGGCGTTTCCTTCGTCCGCTCTTTCTACGTCTAAAATATCTCTCAGTTCATATTTTTGCACTTCCTCTGGTGGGAGAGGATCCTCATGGAGGGGATATGCTCTCCGCACATTACCATTCATTGTCTCGTCTAAATTATCTTCGTGGGCAAGCCTGACTCTGTCTGTGTGGACTTTCATGACTCTCCCCGTGTTTATGTCTACCAGTTTTACTATCACATCACTAATTTTCCCTTTCACTCTAAAAGGTCCATCGTATAGAAGTTGAAGTTTCTTAGGCTCTCCTGGCTTGGGAATCTTTCGTACATAAACCCTATCTCCTGTACGAATCTCTTTTACTTTTGCTCTCGATGTCTGTTGATTCTCCATGGCCTCTTGACTTTCCTCAATGTACCTTAAACATCTTTTAAAGGTACGATTAGCTTTAATGGCCATCTCATTTTTATAGTTATCCAGATCATAGCAGATCGGTTCCTGTTTTACGACATCATACGGGACACCAGGGTCCCCTAGGAATATGAGGTAGAATGGGGATTCCTTTAACACTCTGTGATACGCTGTGTTATATGCCCATGTGGCAAAGCACAACATTGACTCCCATATTTGTGGATTATCCTCTACTAAACTCCTGTTTGCAAGGCTTTTTACTGCTGATTACATACACCATAAAGGGAGTCGTACACGTCCTGTCTGATTATACAATGACAACTCTCTCAAATCAGTCATGGTCGTCTCATAGCCTTCATCAGCCTCTGAACCACGTAGTCTCGTCTGCTTACACTTTATCACTCCTCACAGTCCTCATCAGCCTCCGAACCACCTATCCAAGCCGTATATTACTCTTACCGTGTTCTTTTTATCGTTCTTCTTTTTTTCACTTTTTCTGGCCCCAGTCTGCCTTTCTGCTTTTTGTTTCAGTCTCTGCTCTCTTTATCTCACTCTCTGTTCTTTTTGCTTTTATTCGCTGCTATTTTTCTTTTCATCCATCCATCATCATCCAATCCTACTTTGCCCCATGAGGAGCGTAGGAGCTCGGGGCTAGGCAGTTGGTCCTAACATTTAAGATGAGAGTGACCAACCTCACTCATCCCTGAGTGGCATTATGTGAGCAATAGACCCGAACCATCCCTTGGATATAAACCTTCACCAGCTCAATCCGATTGGAGCACAATAATTACCCATTAAACCACCAGGCGCCAAATTTTGGTTATATGGTTACCACCCAGCATAGTAAATGGTTTCCTTGTGTACAGGAAACCATTTGGGTTGTCACTCAGTGTAGAGTCACCCACAGGCAGAAGGACGAGGAAAGAATGAAGGAATGAAAGACAGAAGAGGGAGTGTAAAGTCACCCGTAGGCAGAAAGACGAGGAAAGACTGAAAGAAAGAAAGACAGAAGATTATCGAGGAATATTATACTGACGGGGAAGAGAGAGGGGAGGAAAGTTATCTAAATTAAATTCTTCATGTTTCCCGTGAAACATGAGTTTTCATTTATTTATAATTATCCTCCAAGAGGGAATCTAAAAAATACAAGTTGAAAGATGAGTTTATTATTATCATTATTATTATTATTGATATTATTATTGTTATTAAAGTGAATGCAGTAAGTGGAGCAGGAAGAGAGCGAGCATTATAAGCTGGAGACAGCCCTTACCCACCTGAGGCAGCGAAAGGGAAGACACGAAGAGAGGGTGTGGCAAGAGAAAGATAAAACGAGAGAGAGAGAAAGCACAAATTTATATCTCTGCTTTTATCTGAACCTTCAATTTGTGCTATACGTAACAGATATCTAATGCATATAAATTTTTAGTAATGATACAGTACTTTATTGCTGATTCTGATTGCTATCGTCCTTACACCTGCTCTCTTTTACACACAAGACTCGTACAACCCACTCTCAGCTGAATAAAACCTTCTGACCTCAGCAATATAAGGAAGGGAGAATATTTCAATAATAACATTGTAAATTATGCCAGTACGATCACTCTCTGTTTCCTATGCTTTACTCTCAGGTGGATCAAAGCGTCTAGGATTAGCTGGGATGGAACACTTGAGTAATCCCTGTCATGAGAGGGTCACCATACCATCTTTTGGCTATAAGAGTAGCTAAGCAAAGATTCTAAGCTTGGTAGGACTCGCTGCTTGCCTCTGTCAGTCAGTGGCCGCCGGACGACGAGAGGGAGAGGGAACGTCGGCGCTTTCTTGTGGGTACGTGTTGGAATTTGCTGTTATTAACTATTCAGAGGATTAAACTGGGACACAAAGATATATTAGTGGCAGCCAGGGAGTGTTATAAGCTAAAGACATGTAAAAAATATGGGTAACAAGTGTATTTGGTGAGACGAAGAAGGTATCAGTGAGTAAAGGAGATGGGAAGGTAAGGGTGCGTTGACTCAGTCTCCTGAGGTAAGGGTTAGATTTTGCTGTTTTTAGTCATTAAGGTAATTACATTAGGACACAAGGATATCTTGCTGACAGCCAGGATGTATCATAGGCCAAAGACAAGTAAAAAATAAAGGTAATACACGTCAGTTTGATGAGACAAGGGGGCAGTGTGTGAGGGAAGGGGGCCGTGCAGCATCTCAGTCCTGGCGTCTCAGCACCAGTGAAATAAGTGAGTATCGTCCTGTGGATTCTCGTGCCTATCAGACTGGTGGACATGGCTTGTTTCTCCCTTGTCTCCGTCCACGCAGCAGTACAGATCAGAACCTGAATATAAAGTGACTACTGAGGCTTGTATTTTAGGGTGAGAACGTGCTGGCAAAAATAAGCTAAGTTCTGTAGTCATAAATCTGCTGTATGTGCATTCACGTACACAGGCATGTGCTCAAAAAAACGCACCACTACAATACACACATACAGAGACGCACACCCACGTGCACACATGTACACACCTGCACACACACATATATACATGCATACATTCATACATACATACATGCATGCATACATACATACAGGGAATGCACGAAGGCGCACTTAATTTACCTATATTTACAAAGTTTATGCTCGTGGAAGCAAGCAAGCACATGGTAGTACATATATATTGATGCACCCACATATGTTTCAATACACACATACTGATTCATGCAGGCATTGTTGCACGTACACAGTGATGCACGCACACACGCTGGCACAAATACACCGATGCACACACATGGATGCACGCACGCATTGATGCATTCAGACACTGATACACGCACACGGCAATGTATGCACACACTGATGCACACAAACGCTGATGCATACACACACTGATGCACTCACTGATGAGTACACACACTGATGCACACACATTTATGAATACTCATATGGACACACACACACACACACACACACACACACACACACACACACACACACACACACACACACACACGCATATATATGCACATTTACTGATATGCATACCCAAACCTTCATTCAAACAGGTTCACTATGAGCTCTACAATGCATCCACACGCAGTGTCCCTGCCGGACACACACACAGGGTCACCTGGTACACATAGACAACACCACACACACACACACACACACACACACACACACACACACACACACACAGCAACCACATCAAACCATTCACCCCCACCCCCCACCCCCCCCACACAACACATTCACACACACACACACACACACACACACACACACACACACACACACACACACACACACACACACACACACACACTACTCTCTAGTGGAACTTGATGGTGAGGAAATGTGTGTATGTAACTGTGATGGTATCGGGAGGTTGCCATGGTAACACACAGGCACCTCACACCACACACACAAAACACATAGACACACACACACACACACACACACACACAATTTATTTTTGGGTAGGGCTGGTAGACCTGTATGATCATGAGAGTTAATAGAGACAGCATTAACACTCTTATAGTAGTATGACTCACTCTCAGCTGAATGTCATTGCCCAACAGTACCTGGAATAAAATACTAGAGTTGCCCCTACCATGAGAGGGCCCGGGAACCATCTAGTGGTTGTGAAAGTAGCTGAACAAGTTTTTCGTCTTGGTAGGCGTCGCTGCTTGGCTACTTTTGCTAGTGGCCGTATGACAGTGGAAGGACGAGGGTGTGTGTGTGTGTTGCTGTTGCATCATTCCCCTGAGGTAAGTGTTGGATATTTGCTGTTTTTAGCCATTAAGGTGACTACATTAGGACACAAGGATATCGCACTGGCAGCCAGGAAGTATCATGGCCCAAAGAAATAATATCTATAAGGCTACTAGACGTAATTCTGATGAGACAAGGGGGATGTTAGTGTGAGGGAGATAAGGAGGCCTTGTAGTCCAGTGCTGCCGTTTTGTGGAAAATCGTCTGCTAATGTGGAAAAACAAATGAACGACGAGCATGGATGTGGGCAGGCGGACGTCATTCCACACTAGTGTGGAATTTTTTTCCACTAATTGTTCACGTTATTTTGTAGGAATACGAGGAATTTTGTCATGATTAAACCAACGAATATGTAGCGTTTGTCTATTATACTGTCATTTAAAACAAGGGAGAATACGTCGTTGAACAGTCTACCTCTACGCACCCGGCTATATAATTAAAAAAATATATATATTATTTACAAGACTCGTGCCAACCATTAGCAGTGCACACTTACTTTGTAATATTAAAGAAATACCGAAACATTGTTGTAAATCGTGTACTCTTGATATACTAGAAAACTTGGATGTGGATAAACTTACTTGTCTCCTGTCTTGTTATTAATCAACATTTGCTGACTTATTAACTCTCTTAATCATTTAACGTCCTTACACTTGAATCATAATAGGTCTGACATCATTAATAATATATTACCCTCTCTTCCAGTATTCACAGTATACCAAATTTTATGGTAGTTATACCAACAATACATCCTCTGTCATCCTGGTTACTAAACGAGACCGTGTGCAATAATGACGTCACAACCAGTGTGCAATTCACGGCAACTCTGCCTTGTACCGCCTCAATGTTGGTGTCTCAGCACCAGTGAAATAGCAGTGTGAGTGTCGTCCTGTTGATTCTCGTGCCGATCAGACTGGTGGACTAGGTTTGCCTGCCCCCTTGTCCCTGTCCACCCAACAGTACAGTTTGGGACCTGAATGTAAACTGATAAGTGCGATTCAGATTTCAGAGGGACAATGTGATGGAAAAAAAATATTGTATGTAAGTTATTTTGTCCTGAAGCCCACACACACACACACACACACACACACACACACACACACACACACACACACACACACACACACACACACACACACACACACACAGTACTCTCTAATGGAACTTGCTGGTGGGGAAATGTGTGTATGTAACTGTGATGGTGTCGGGAGGTTACCATGGTAACACACAGGCACCTCGCACCGCACACACACACACACACACACACACACACACACACACACACACACACACACACACACACACACACACACACACATATACACGTACGCGTATATTGTGGTGTGTTCCTTCATTTTACCAAGGCCGAGATACTCGTTTTTTTGCAGCTTATTTCCGGTAGTTCAGTGAAAGAATTAAACTTACAGCTCTACATCATTTCCATACCACTTCTTCGTGACTAGCACCATTCTAGTGTTAACCCCTTGTCACAACGCAAAATTTAAGAAAGACAATGCAATTTTACGCCAAGTTAGAGTGAACAGGGTATAGTAATAATTCTGCAACACACGTATATTTGTCCTCTTGTTTACAGGTCAGTCCACACGCAGTCCTTAGGTCACGTCTTCCACAGAACAGGTAACACATGGACAGCTGGCGTAACTAAATGGCAGACCAGAGATGGAGTGAGAGGATGAGGCACACAGAGAACAAGATAGAGATGATACTCGCAGATCCACCGAGGTGGGACGCAACATGCTAACAACCAAAGGATCGGAGTGGAGACAAGTGAGAGGGGTCCTTATCCTGCAGTGGTGTGTCACAGGCTGATGATGATGATGATGATGAAGACGGATGTTGCTGCTGATGATGTTGATGCAAACTCTAGAATATGGTTATATGATAGTGATGTATTTGATGATAATGGTGATGATATTGATATAACTTCTGTACTACATTTTTAACAGTGTTGGGATGGTGATGACATGCTGCTGCTGCTGACGATGATGATGGTGATGATTACGACAACGAAGACGACGATGACGACGACGACGATGATGACGACGACGATGATGACGACGACGATCTTCAAGTCATTGGCTGAGTCCCCTCTCCCTTTCCTTTCTATTTAACTTCGTGTTTTGGTGACTGTGTGTGTGTGTGTGTGTGTGTGTGTGTGTGTGTGTGTGTGTGTGTGTGTGTGTGTGCTTGCTTCTGTTCGTGTATGTATATCTTGGTTGATGATACCATAGTTATTCAAATGGCAGAATTATTTCCACACATTCATAGTTTTATTTCAAGGGTAAATATTATTCCAAGAACATAGGACCTTTTACCTGTACAATTACGAGACACTTACGCAATATTCTGAAAAAATTATTACATCCCATAGACCACATTACAGGGTTCCATAAGTCACTGATCACCGTCTCTTAATGTATCGTTAGAAAGTGGATGAATATGAGTGACGTAATACATATACTTTGGTCTTTATTTGAAGGGAAGAATTAACCTCACATATTCTTTTTAATTTTAAGGATACAACACATGATTTTCTACATTTTATCACAGTAGCTCTAGGACCGGCTCTGCCCGTCTGCATCTCACTAACCATATTCGGATGAGAGGTGTTGTACTCATATAGGCTTTAGAGATTATAGTGAAGCCAAGTTACGTTCTACCAGCCCCACACATTGTCACACACCATCACCCTCTCACACCACACCACCCTCCCACACCGTATCACACCACACTATACCAATCTCTCACACTACACGACACGAAATCACACTCCCACACCACACCACAAAAAATCCTCCTCCCACACCACAGCACACCACATCACACCACACAAATTACCCTCCCACACCACACCACACCACAATAAAATCCTCCTCCCACACCACACCACACATAACCACCCTCCCACACGACACCACACTACACCACACAAAACCACCCTCCCACACCACACCAAACCACAAAAAATCCTCCTTCCACACCACACCACACAAAATTACCCTCCCACACCACACCACATAACCACCCTCACACACCACATCACACCTCACACACAACCCTCCCCACACCACACCACACAACCCCCCCCCCACCACACCACACCACACCACACCACACCAAGGAGATTAACCTAAGGTGCCTGAACCTCGCGCATCTAGTAATTCTGAGCTTGTTTCCAGGTAACTCCACACACACACCTCAGGTCACGTCTTTCACAGAAGAGACAACAGAAGGACAGCGAGCGTAACTGAATGGCAAGCCACAGATGGAGTGAGAAGAAAAGGTGCACAGAGAACAAGATGGAGAGATCATATGATGCAGATCTACCGAGCAATAACGGAACAGGCTAACAATCAATGGATCAGAGTGGAGAAAGGTGAGAGGGTCCTTATCATGCAGTGGTGTGTCACAGGCTGATGGTGATGATACTGATGGTGATAATGATGTTGATGCTGATGGTGGTGATGCTTTAACATCTCAACGTATGAGGTTACAGAATGCACAGTGAGGCTGCATAGCCAGGAAATGGAAGAATATGAGTGCATTTAAGTATTTATGTAATGTGATGAATAAGGATGGAAGATTAGAGGATGAAGTGACAGAAATGATAAATCAGGGAAGGAGAGTTGCTTGTTCTCTAAAAAGCAGTGATTAGGAAGAGGGAACTGAGGATGAAAGTATGAAAAAAAAGGGCACTGCATGCTGTGATTCCCACTTTAAAGTATGGAAGTGAAGCTTGGATCTTGCTGGAAGGACACAAGTCAAGAGTGACAGCGGTGGAAATGAGCTACTTGAGAGGAGCATGTGGAGTTTCATAGAGAGACAGACAGACAAATGGGCAGATGAAGGAGCGTTGTGATGCTGATGTGGATGAGACTGAAAGCGTTAAGAGAAACACTTCGAGATGGTTTGGCCATGTGGAGAGGATGGTGAATAAGAGAATGACTAGAAGAGTGCACATGAGTTAGCTGGAAGGATAGAGGGGGATGGGGAGACCGACGATGAGATGGAGGGAAAGAGTAGAAACATATGACTGGGATACTTGAGCTAAATGGTAGAGGACAGTACATCATGAAGGCGATTTGCTTGTGGTCACCCCTTACGGGATTAAGGTGTCTGGCTATAGATAAACAGATATAGATAAATACAGTAGATAGATAGGTAGGTGATGATGATAATATGATAATGATGATGATGATGAGAATGGTAATGATAATGAGAATGACGGTGTAAATAATGATGATGATGATTATGACGACGACAGCTATGATGATGACGATGATGATGATGATGATGATATTGATGATGATTTTTGTCGGCAGGTGGAAGGACGAAACAGCAGGAACTCTACCATCGGTCCAAGCATCCACGATTCCACATCCACCCATCCGTCCATCCATCCATCCATCTCGCTTGATGTTAACCCTCTCGCACACGATAAGTTTCAGTAAGTTTTCTGGCTCACGATTTTATACGACGAAGCCGCCCGGCCGGGGAGCGCGCGCGCGGCAAATTTGAGCGAATGAAACACATTCTTGCCTTATTTTCGCCACCCAAAAATCCATGTATTCCCATGAAACCTTTCTCAAGGTAGGCATCGATGTTTGTTCTATCTGATAAACAGGACCAAAACACAGGAAAACACCAGCAAAAAAAGTTATTAGCCCTGGAAGCATGGTCGAGTAAACTGTTTTCACTTCCCAACATCGCCGTTTGAATGTTTTCCATCATACAGGAAAATGATCTAACAAGTTTTTATAGAGAATTTCATCAGCTTTCTAACGAAACAAATCCGGTTGAGATATGATGTATACTTTTCGAGAAAATGGCCAAAAACTGAAAGCCATTTTCGGAAAAAATTCACTGACCTCTGATAGCTAAATTTTCCCAGACACCTTATGTTTTTATTACATAGTAATATGCCCAAATTCACCAGCTTTCCCCATCTCAAAGAAGAACCCCATACGCCTCATAGTTCTCGAGTAAATCGAAAGAAAGTACTAGGCACTCCGTCCGTGATTGACTTTCGTGATGCGCGCACGGCGTACGCAATGTTCCCGCCTACGTAACAACGAATTCTTATCATAAATATTACATAGTTATGTATTGTACATACGTAGAATTTACTGCTCTTTATCATGGTTCAAACGTGAAATCGATACGTCCAATAGTTTTCGAGTAATTGGCCGACAAAGTGAGAGTATTACTACGAGCGTTAATCAATGGTAACAGCCGCGAAGAGACAGACATTTCCACCGCCTTTTCTCGCACAAAACGTAACATAATGCTTACATTTTGGTATTGATCATACGTAGAATTTAATGGTATAGATCATGGTTGTTACAGAAAATCGATAAGTCTAATAGTTTTCGAGTAATTGGCCGACAAAGTGAGGTTAGTACTCCGAGCGCTTGTCACTGATAAACGCGAGGGGAAAAAAAAAAAAAACTCGCCTTTTACCCCCCAAAACGCTACCAAAGGCTTACATTCTGGTGTTGATTATACGTAGAATTTAGTGGTATTGATGATGGTTGTAACAGGAAATCAATAAGTCTAATAGTTTTCGAGTAACTGGCCGACAAAATGATGTTATTACTCCGAGCGCTTGTCATACAACAACCGCTAGGAACAAAAACATTTCTCTCGCCTTTTACCCCCCAAAACGCTACCAAAGGCTTACATTCTGGTATTGATCTTACGTAGAATTCAGTGGTATTGATGATGGTTGTAACAGGAAATCGATAAGTCTAATAGTTTTCGAGTAATTGGCCGACAAAGTGAGGTTACTCTTCCGATCGCTACCAACTTTTACACACACAGTTTTTTCCTTGCACACCTGCCTGAAGACTATGCTACCGACTTTTTTTCCCCCTATCTGTACAGACTGTTACATCTTCCATGGATGTTTTCCTATTGTTATAACCTACTACACATAAACATAACTCTTCTATAGTTACTGCTGTGGAGATTTACTTTCATATGTGTAATCTGTAGGAGAAAATGGTTATTTGTCTGAAAGTTGGAGAGGTAATGGTAATAGATTATTTTATATATATCAACAAAATTTGCAGAACTCACTTCCTCCAGGGGTGTTGATCCAGTTAGACCAGGGATTTGAAGATGAGGAGTTATGTAGTGTGTGTGTGAGTCAGCTTCTCCCTGAGAGTATGAGGCAACGCTATTTTTAGCACACACCACACTCGTTCACGGAAACTCGCAGCTTGTTTGACGTATATTTCATACAATTCCATACGCATTTACACTATCAGAATCACAATAATTCCAGCCCTAAAACACCGGTAATTCTCCCCTCCCGACTTCAGGTTTGCCCCTTCACAACACTCTGTTTCATGCCGTACGTAACGCTTGCTGGCTCCATAATTTCACCAAGCCATCCACAGTATCTTTCACACAATATATATTTATGCCTTGGCTTCATTTATATACGTATTTCCACTCACGCCATACGGCCTACGGGGGGGGGGCGGATTGGCGAAACCCCGCTACACTGACCATGCGTCTATTTAACTTTAGTATCAATTGCTTCTTCATAAGCTTTCCAGCTGTCTGAACAGATCAGCAGTAGTTTTAAAAACTAAAATAACTCGGTTCTGGTGCTCAGTTTGGTACGTTTATTTTCCTTTTATCAAAACTGGCGCGGTAAATTTTGAGAAAAGTCCCTCAAGTAACTCCTATTATTTTTTTTACTAGGTTTCTAATGATGTCCATAGATCCGTTGTGGCTTTAATAGTTTCCTAGACAACGCAGTCTTGGCGCATTTCTCTGCCACCCTATTATACCATGTCATATAGTGTTCTCGCTTGCTTGCTCTCTACGCTCGCTCGGTTGAACAAAAAATCACTGAAGAAAAGGTGGTATAAAGCCCCCTAAGCCGCCGTAGTATTACACCCTCGGTATGCAGTCCGTTCCCTGTGGCCTTGTAACTTTGTGTACCCGAAGCGCTTACAAAATAACTTGAAATAATTTTCCTTTCGTAACTAGACTCGTTTCACTTTAACTTGGCCTGAGTTGTTGTTGTTGTTCTTGTTACATCTTAGGCTCCTCTGGATGTGAACCCAGTGTTATATTGAAGGACTGTCTGTGTTGTGGTGGTGTGGTGCAGGAAGTGAGGGGTGTGCTGTGGTGTGGGGGTGCCACTTTGCAGTATGATCACAGAGGATTGTATGTGTGTTATATTTTGTGTTAGTATTGTAGCAGGGAAGGTTGGTGTACTCGTGTCTCTGGGTTCGGTAGTGTCTGAAGGATGTATGGCTGGTGGTGGCACATGAAGGATGCTGTTTGATAGAAAGTTTTGGCTGGCTAGGGTGTCTGTGTGTTTATGTATGTGTTTGGTATAGAAAGTTTTGGCTGGCCGGGGTGTCTGTGTGTTTATGTATGTGTTTGGTATAGAAAGTTTTGGCTGGCTAGGGTGTCTGTGTGTTTATGTATGTGTTTGGTATAGAAAGTTTTGGCTGGCTGGGGTGTCTGTGTGTTTATGTATGTGTTTGGTAGAGAAAGTTTTGGCTGGCTGGGGTGTTTGTGAGTTTATGTATGTGTCTGGGAAGTGTGGAGTCGGGGTGGAGGAGGGGACATGTTGCAAAGATAATCTGTGTAGTGTTGGGCGGTTGTTCGATTTTGTTTCTTTGTGGAGAGGATGATGCAACATAAGGTTACAAGGGTGGGACGGATCTTGAGCTGAAGTGATGAACTGTGTGCCTCTCATATTCACTTGGTATCTGACTGAAATTAGTTATGTTTCTTGGTGTAGGCTGTCAGTACTTGTGGTCTTAGTGTCTCCTGGTATCAAGGTATTGTTTTCTGTTCTTTAAAGCTCCTTCGTGTTTGTGTTGGGTAAGATTAGGGCTCAGCTTGTGCGACAGTAAATCACGGTTGTTTTAATGTATTACTTATAAGTGGAGGATGGAGTTGGGATGTATATGAGAGAGGATGTGAATTAGGGGGAGTGATGCATAATGACGGGGGACAGGGTGGCATAGAGGCGACTTGTTTGTGGCCACCTCTTACGGGATTAAGTCGTCTGGCTATAGATAGATGGATAGACAGATAGCTTATAGTTTCCATACGGTTTGCCGAGTAGTAGCGATAGTTATCACTAGAATATGATGGTAGTCACGAATGAGTGCCGTGGAAAGGATGTTGGGCTGTAGTATTGGCTGTTTCTGCTACTGATCTGCGTGATATTCTCATATGCTTTAAATGAAACTCTGTGTCAAGTTAAAGTGAAAGGCGTGTATGTTTGTGTAGGAGGAACGAGAGACAAGGAGGTATTCTGTGGCCTGTTTTCTTTGTGCTTCCTACAAGACACAGTAATAGTTATGACGGGACATTGATGGCAAGTTTGTGGGTCAGCACACACTGACGGCCTCTCATTATACAAGGTGGTCCATATATTACGCCACCCAGTTCTTGTGTGTTGCGGGCACGGCTCAGTGAACATTACCAGTGTCTACCCTGCATCATTATCTACTTCCCACAACCCTCTTCAGGCTTAGCTTTATAATATAGGCTTTAATTTAGGTCCATTGATTGCATGGTGGAGAATTCCCATAACCTTTTTTATGCTTAGCTGTATATCATTGTATTGTATAATCTTTTATGTCCACTGATCACACGACTGAGCAGTAATTTGGTGAAGCGATCAGAATGTCTTAGCTCATCACAAAAGCCGTCCCCACAACACACAAGACTGCAGAGCGCAATATACTTATCACCTATATTAAGTCAAAGCCACAGTTTAAAAGGTAATGAAACAAGACAGAAAATTTAAGTTTTCATTATTAACACTTCAGTATAGAATACATTAACAGAGACAGCAATATAAAATATGCATTCAAAAGTAACATTTGTCCACAGAACATCCTGGAGGGGAGCGACCCGACTTGCAAGGCAGATCACACCATCACCACCAGGCTTCTCTCGGCAGGTCAGGGCAGATCACCAGCAGCAGCAGCAAGTCATCTCACGGCTGGGGAAGACACGACACCCTGCCGCCGCCGCCGCCGCCGCCACCACCACCACCACCACCAGGCATCTCAGAGTAGGGGAAGACACCACACCACCGTCAGGCTTCTCACGGCAGGGCAGACCAAACTTCAGCAGGGTATGACAAGAGTGGCAAGGAAGCAGCGTCAAGGCAGCAGACTCCAGCAAGACCTGTGGACCAGATGTGTATTAGTTCAAATCAGTGTTAGCTTTAGTTATTTAATCTTCTATCTATCTCTATCTATTGCCAGACGCCTCAATCCCGTTTGGGGTGGCCACAAACAAATCGCCTCCAAGTCGCCCTGTCCCCTGCCATTTCACTGCCCTGCTCCCAACTCACACCCCCTCTCTCATATACCTCTCCACCCCATCCCTCCATCTCATCCTCGGCCTCCCCCTCCCTCTTCCCCCCTCCACCTCACTCACATACATTCTCTTCGTCAGTCTTTCACCCTCCATCCTCTCCACATGGCCAAACCACCTCAGTGTGTTCTCCTAACGCTTCCTATCACATCCACATCCACACCACAACGCTCCTTTATATCCTCATTCGTCAGCCTGTCTCTCCATGTGACTCCACAGGCTCCTCTTAAATAACTCATTTCGACTGCTCTCACTCTTGACTTGTGTCCTTCCAACAACGTCCAAGCTTCACTTGCATTCGTTAGAGTTGGTATCACAATACTGTCATGTAGTAACTTTTTCACTTCCATGCTCACTTCCCTGTTTCTTATCACTGCTTTCAAAGAACCAGCAACCTTTCTTCCCTGCTGTACCCTTTCAAGCACTTCACCCTCCAAACCTCCATCCTTACTCATTACACTACCCAAGTACTTAAACGTACTCACATTTTCCAATTCCTCACAGTCCAACCTCGCTGTACATTCACTGACTTCACCTCTCTCAGAGACCATCACTTTACTCTTCCCTACCTTCACCTTCAGATTCCGTTTCTTACACACTCTCCCAAACTCATCCACCAAGCCTTGCAGCTCCCCTTCGTCTTCACTCAACAACACAGTATCATCTGCAAACAACAGTACAGGGAGTTTCCAAACACTATCCTCTCTCACCAGGGCCACTCCAACATCCACTACCCTACCTTGTACCTCTTTTATTACCCCATCCATGTACAGATTGAATAACCACGGAGACATGACACATCCCTGTTTCAACCCAACTTTCAAAGAGAAGAATTCACTTAGTTCGCCATCCACACGCACTGCAGCTTTAGCACCATCGTACATACTCTTCACAGCATTCAACAACATCCCATCTACTCCATATATTCTTAACACTGCCCACAATCCTTGTCTATCCACCCTGTCATATGCTTTCTCCAAATCCATGAAAGCCGCATACAACTTCTTTCCCTTCTCTAGAAACTTTTCCACTAAAGATCTAAGAATGAATATCTGATCTACACAACCTCTTCCCTTCCTAAAGCCTCCCTGTTCTTCTCCAACTAATTTCTCTGTTCTTTCTCTAACTCTGTCAATAAGTATCCTACCATACACTTTTCCTATTATACTAAGAAGACAAATGCCCCTATGATTACCACACACTTCTTTTTCCCCTTTTCCTTTGTACAAGGGAATAATTATATCTGACTTCCAATCCTCTGGGACTCTACCTTCCTCCCAGGCCAATCTGCACATCTTCCACATCCATTCTACTACTATCTCTCCCCCATGCTTCAGCATTTCACCACACACTTCATCAATTCCTGGGGCTTTCCCAGATTTAACTTTCTTCATTGCTTCCACAACTTCTATCCTACTGATTTCTTCCTGTCTTCTCACCTCCCTCCTTCTCCCAGCCATTCCCCAGCCACTTATACTCGCATTACTTCCATCCTCTACGTTCAACAATTCCTTAAAGTGTTCTCTCCATCTGCTCACTTTTTCTCCCTTCTCCACTAGTAATCTACCATTTTTATCTTTCACTCCCCTGCTAACTTCACTTCCACCCTGTCTTACTCTTTTCATCTCTTTCCAGAACATTTTCTTACAGTCCCTCCACTTTACACTCAAATTCCTTCCAAATTCCTCATCCACTCTCTTCTTACTCTCTCTTACTAATCTTTTCACCTCTCTCTTTCTTTCTACATATAACTCTTTCTTCCGTCTCTCAACTTCTTCCACGCCCCTATTTCTCATCCATTCATTGTATGCTTTCTTCTTTTGTGCCACAGCCTGTTTCACCTCTTCAGTCCACCACGCTGTTCCTTGCACCCCCCCTTCGTCTCTTCCTTCCACACACCACATCACATGCTGCACATATTTCTTCTGTAAATATGCTACATACACCTTCCACGTCTCCCATCTGCTCCAATTCATATTTGCCCAATCGTTCCTCCACATCTCTCTTATACTCTGCCTTTTTCTCATCCTCTTGTAACCTTTCCACTCTCCTTGCAACTACTCCTTCCTCTCGTCTTTCCCTTCTTCTATTTCTCCATTCTAACTGGACCTTGATTCTGGCCACCACCAAGTAGTGGTCAGAGAGTCCACTCCCCCAGCCTCTATAAACTCTTGCATCCATTACACATCTTCGCATCCTTTCATCCACACACACATAATCAATCATTGCCTTCCTTTCATTCAGTTCACCACCCACCCTTCTCATCACTCGCCATGTATACCTGTGGATCATTTTATGCCTGAAGAGGGTATTGGCTACCACCAACCCCCTCCCAGCACAAATGTCCACTAACGCACTCCCATTCTCATCTATCTCAGCAGGCACACCCCACTCACCAACTATTCCATCCACCTTCGCATTCCCAACTTTACCATTCATATCACCAATCAAAAACACTCTCTCATTCCTTCCAAACTTTTCCAGATGACGATGTAGGGAATTGTAGCTTTGGCCAGGCAACTGAGTTGGTAGGATGTGCTGTGGGTAACCCAGGGATTCAGGTTCAGACAGGCCCAAAATGGGCACAAAACGGGAGGGTGTTCAGGTTTGGAATTTTCATCATTTTGTTCCCTCTCCAAATAATTGCAGCCAAACCTAGATCTAGGTATAGCATGGTTAAGGATAGCATAAAATTTCTGAGTGCTAGTGATATCCATGCTGCTAGATCTTTGGCAACTTCCCTATGCAGTCCCCTATCCCTGAGGTCACACTCTTTGACCTCATCCCAGCTCTTCTTTGGTCTGCCTCTCGCAACCCTACCCCCAACGTTTACACATCCCTTTCTGCGCCCAGTTGTCAGCTCCTATCCTTTCCACATGTCCAGACAATCTCAGTCAGCACCTTCTCATCACAACAACACACTCCAGTCCCATCCTTGCTCTCAACTCTTCAGTCATAAACCTAGCCCCCCAAGGCCTCGCGTTCAAGGACGCACTGCACATCTACCCACTCATTGTCATTTCTGTATGTTTAAGCCTGCAAATATCCTCTTCCTTTGCTGCCCAAGTGTCACTACCATACAGTATTGCACTCCTGGCACATGACACATACAGAGGTCCTTAGCACAGAGGGAAAGCTCTCTCAGTGTCAGGAGAGGCAACAGCTCACTGAATTTCTTCCAACAACTCCTCACTCTAGCCACAGAGCTAGCTTCAGCCACACCTCCAGCACATAACATGTCTTCCAAATAACAAAACTCTTCCACATACTCGAGAGACTCGCCAACAAGGTCAGTCCTTCCATGCCTGACAATCTTCACCTGCTCTCCCCGACATACGGCACACATGAAATCAGCATTATCTTGCAGTCTACCTCTAGTACCACTACATATCTTATGCACTCACTTATCACAGACTGCACAAGATGGACTTACTTTCCACGCCCTTGTGGCAGATCTCACATGGCCACTCTCCCTCTTCTTTGACAGTACTGCCACCAGCCCTATACACCATCACTTTAGTAATATCTGCATTTACTTTGAGCCCTTGTGTTTCATACCATCTCTGCACTTCCCAAATCTTTCCTCCGCCTTCCTTTCATTCTCTGTAATCAACACCAGATCATTAGCATACTGTACATCATCTCCCACGGGAGTCCATTTCTGAAGTCACATGAGAGGGTTTCAAGTACCATGATAAACAACAAGGGGCTCAAAATTGACCTCTGGTGCACACCAGCATTCTTGGAAAACTTGTCACTCAAATTTCCATTCACACTTACCTGGGTGTAAGCACCCACATAAATGGCCATAACCACCCTAACCAGCCACTCCTTGATCCCAAGCTTTCTCACTGCCCACTTCACCACCTCTCTAGGGACTCTATCAAAGGTCTTCTCCAAATCAACAAAAACAAAGTACAATTCCCTTTTCTTTCCTATATATTTTTTCCTGAAACTGTCGAACAATGAATATGGCATCTGTGGTCCCTTTGCCTGACATAAACCCAAACTGTATCTCATCAATATTCACACTTTCTCTTAACATACCTTCTAGAATTAGGAGAGAGGTTTCATAAGTTGATTGGAAGTCAGGAGACAGCAGGAATATACCACTACTGTTGAGGGGGATGAATTTGTGTGTAGGCTATGATATAGGAAGCATATCTCAGAATATGGATGTACAAGGTTAATCATATCTTGTATAGTACTTACACTTTCAGATTTGATAGCTTTTCCTTTTGTAATCTTTACTGAATGATGCAATCAGTTCATGATTACACATTATATAATCTCAGACTTCCTCTGTGTCATTGTAGCTGGCTCACCTTGACAAATTTTAGTCCTTCTGCTGCTTAGTTCCTGTATCTAAGTGGCAGAATAAGACAGTATTATGGTTTTGCATCCTCCCCATAGATCTTCATTGTGATTTGCATGATAATCCAGTCTTTAGAAACAGGTCAGCATTCAAGGTGGAGAGATGCCAGGTTTTTGTCAGTTTAGGGTGGACATGTAGTCTATATGGTTTGTCTTTATTGTTTTATGTATTCATTAGTATTATTATTATTTTTTACTGTGGATCAAATTTAGCGATTCATCTCTTCCGTTTATAAATCGGTACAACAGATAGGTTTTCATTCTCAGAGTATGACCACTGAGTACTGTTCTGTCTTCCTGTGCAGTGTATATTTTGTCATTTGTACTCTCATTATAAGTTTCATTAAAGAATTTGTATCATATGTTTAGTTTCTGTGTCACTCAGTGTGTTAAGTTTATGTAATATATGGTTAATCGTTTAAGTCCTGCCGTTGGTTAGCAGTTAAGTTCCAGTTTTTACTTTCTTCCTTTATATAAGTAGCAACTGCTCTATATTCTTTCCATAGCACTTGTTCATGATTAGCATTAAACTGCAGGCTTAGGTATTCCAAGTAGCTCAGGAAATTTCGAGATATCTCCTCCTGAAGCGACATTAATAGGTACATGACAATTTAGTTTAGTCTGTGCATGTTGTTCAATTTCTCATTTTTTGTAACATGTAAAGAAATAAAATACAGTAGAAGTTTTAGCCGCTACACTTACGGGGCCGCGGTAGCATGGTCAGCATGGTGCTGGCCTGTTGATCAGGAGGACCCGGGTTCAAGTCCCGGTGTGATAGAGGTTTCTTTAAATGTGGCTGAGGGAAGTTTGCGTAGCAGGCTTTCCTTAAAACCACAAGGCCCCATACTTACATTCAGCTCACACACACAAAGACACTTACACACACTACTACATACATACACGCACACAAGACACGTACACAGCCACCTTCACACAGTAGACACACCACACACACAAGACACGTACACAGCAACCTTCACACAGTAGACACACCACATACACACACACAGAGGGTGGGACAGACACACCACAGGCAGACAGCAGACACACGACAGAGAGGGACATATACAAAACACAGGGAGTGAGAGAGGAGGGGGTTTTATTAAAAAGTCCAATTTTGGTATACCTCCTGTGGCAAAATTGATATAGCCCCCCCTTTAATATTTTTTGGATATATTCATTTAGTGCCCCCCAGGCCCCAGACCCACTCGGCTGAACCAAATTGTCTGGCGTCAGCTGGAACATGATATACCAGAGTTATGCCGGTCATGTGGGGGTTAATGGTGACAGTGTAGTAACTGTCAGGCTCCTATGACTCACTCAGCCGAACAAAATCGTCTGTCAGCTGGAATGGAATACTAGAGTTGTCCCAAGCACCAGAGGGTTAAGATTCTTAACCCTCTGGTGCTTGGGACAACTCTAGTACCCCATTTCAGCTGACTCAGACGATTTTATTCGACTGAGTGAGTCATAGGAGCCTGACAGTGTCAATACCGTCACCATTAACCCACTCACGACCGACATAACTCTAGCATCATGTTCCAGCTGACGCCAGACAATTTGGTTCAGCCGAGAGAGGATCCTAGGATCCTGAGAGACACTATAACATCACAAACAAAATACAAAATGCCTTCCCTCCATCTTGAACGTACTATAATTCATTTACATTAAGTAAGCTCGTATTTTCGTATTTTTGCAGCTTATTTCATGTATCTTAGTTAAAAGAAAAAAATACTACGAGCCGGTGAATAAAACCAACACTTGTAGACGAAGAATATAATTACCAAACAGTTTCGGTGGACACTGCCACCATCTTCAGTGGTCAAGATAGTGAGAGGGAGTGACATACTGGGTATACAAGGGTTTCTTTTTATGCGTGTGTGTACGTTGAGTACACCGCTTCCCGTCCGATCAGCGAAGTTAAGCAACGTCGGGTCTGGTTAGTACTTGGATGGGTGACCGCCTGGGAACACCAGATGCTGTTGGCATCCCTACGTGTCAGGTGGGGTTGGTGGAGGATTAGTGCCCCTCCCTGTAAAACAATTAACTCTAAGCCCTTGGCCACCCCGGTTGGGATACATGGCGTCTGGCAATGAATGAAATGTGTGTGTGTGAAACGGTGGGGTAAAGGTGAGGTGGGGTGGGGTAGATTGTAAGCGGGGATTAACCCAAGGGCGATTTTGGGGGGGACATTACCGGACAAGTCAGGTGTAATTCCTATCTGACCTTACCTGTGTCGTAGCAGGAAGGGACATGTCTCTTCCTGCTACGACACAGGTAAGGTCAGATAGGAATTACACCTGACCTGTCCGGTAATGTCCCCCCCAAAATCGCCCTTGGGTTAATCCCCGCTTACAATCTACCCCACCCCACCTCACCTTTACCCCACCCTTTCACACACACACACACACGCATAAAAAGGAACCCTTGTATACCCAGTATGTCACTCCCTCTCACTATCTTGACCACTGAAGATGGTGGCAGTGTCCACCGAAACTGTTTGGTAATTATATTCTTCGTCTACAAGTGTGGGTTTTATTCACCGTCTTTGATTATCACGCAAGAGTGATTCATCCAGCCAATACTACGAGCTCTGTATCTTTTCATAGCCCTTCTTCGTGACTAGCATCGTATTCTAGTTATCTAAAGTTACAACTGAGCATTCAAGTTGGAGGGATCACAACTTTAAGCAATTACAGTAAACAAACAAACAAAAAGCAAGTGTCGTCCTCTTGACCTCTCGTCTTCGCAGGAATGCAGCGGTGGCTCCATCTTGTGCGTGGAATGCGTGAAGTGCAGGCTCTTGAGTGGAAGGAGCACGGAGCCACGGGAGACTTAATAATATTCGCTAGTCAGCCAGTCTAGAAGCCTGGGACATTTGCCTGAAATAATAATAATAATAATAATAATAATAATAGAAATAACAACAAAACCAGTCATATACATAATTCAATATCTTAGTCACTCGATCTGTCCATTCCGCCCCTTCAGTACGAGGACGCATTTCTGTAAGCTATTTTTTCTAACATGGGAGGTTCGATACGTTTGATTGAGCCTATCCATAAGACTCCTAAAGCTGAGTAAATGCCTCTGAAAGTTGCAAAATATAAAATATAAAACGTCTATATGATATAAAAACCTTTGTTCACCTCCGGGACTCGATCTGTGGCGCCTAGACCAAGTGCTGACGTCATGTTTACACTTTGCTACCTTTAGACGATTTCCTGGAGCTTAAAGAAACCCTCTCGGGATGATGGGACAGACACAATAACCCCTTCAGACAGAGAATGACTTAGTTACTTTGTTCTAGGTAACCGGACGATTTTATTCAGCTTAGGAGATCCCCTCGTAGTGAAGGGGTTGATGGTGACTCTATCTAACCCCTCCAGTACGAAATTTCTCTCCAGAGTTGAAGAAAATCGTCTGGAGGAAGAAAGATGAAAATGGAAAAAAGTGTTAATGTGGACAATGAGTTAGATAAGACTGGTTTGGTTAAGGTAGGGTAGGGATGGGACGGTTGTGGCAGGGTGGGGTAGCGTTGGGTCGGTTATGGCCGGGTGGGGTAAGGTTGGGTTAGTTTTGGCAGGACGGCGTAGGATTGGGCCGGTTTTGGCAGGGTGGGGTAGGACTGGGTCGGTTATGGCAGGGTGTGGTAGGAATGGTTCGGTTTTGGCAGGGTGGGGTAGCGTTGGGTCGGTTTTGGCCGGGTGGGGTAGGATTGAGTTTTTTTTGGGCAGGGTGGGGTAAGGTTGGGTCGGTTTTGGCATGGTGGGGTAGGGTTGGGTCGGTTTTGGCAGGGTGGGGTAGGATTGGGTCGGATATGGCAGGATGGGGTAGGATTGGGTCGGTTTTGGCAGAGTGGGGTTTGATTGGGTCGGTTTTGGCAGGGTGGGGTAGGATTGGGTCGGTTTTTGCAGGGTGAGGTAGGATTGGGTCGGTTTGGACAGGGTGTTAGGACTCCATATTATAATTACAAATCATAATAGTTCCGTCATATCCAACGCCTATTTCACTCAGTTATACTACACTGTCTCATCAGATTTGGGGCGATCTTCTCTACGATTTTTGTTCTTCCCCGCTTAGTTCAGTCCTTTAGTTCATTCATGACCCTTGGCTTTCCTTTTTATTTATTTTTTTTTTTATGTGGTGGAGCGCAGGTGCACGAGGCTAGACCACCATTAGTCCAGAATATTTAAGGGTAGGCCACCAAGCTACGCCCTGGTAACGTCTACACGTCAAAACATCTGTCCACCTCTGGGACTTGAACTGCGGAGCGCTGGACGCGGAGCTCCCGGTCTGCGGATGTCACTTTTACACTTTGCTAGCTTCTGACGATATCCTACAGCTTCAGAAAACCCTCTTAGGATGACGGGACAGAATCATTTAACCCTTCAGACCAAGAACGATTTATTTACTTTGTCCTAGCTGACCGCACGATTTTATTCAACTTAGGAGATCCCCTGACAGAGAAGGGGTTGATGCTGGCTGTATCTAACCCCTCAAATTCAAAATTCCTCTCCAGAGCTGAAGAAAATCGTCTGGAGAAAGAATGAAGAAAACTGAAGAAAGTGTTAGAGTGAAATATGAGTTAGATAAGATTGGTTTGGTTAGGGCAGGGTAGGGTTGGGTCGGTTATGCCAGGGTGGGGTAGGGTTGGGTCGGTTATGCCAGGGTGGGGTAGGGATGGGTCGGTCTTGGCAGGGTGGGGTAGGGATGGGTCGGTTTTGGCAGGGTGAGGTAGGACTGGGATAGTTTTGGCAGGGTGGGGTAGGACTTGGATGGTTTTTGCAGGGTGGGGTAGGATTGGGTCGGTTTTGGCAGGGTGGGGGTAGGGATGGGTCGGTCTTGGCAGGGTGGGGTAGGGATGGGTCGGTCTTGGCAGGGTGGGGTAGAGATGGGTCGGTTTTGGCAGGCTGGGGTAGGATTGGGTCAGAGTTGGCAGGGTGGGGTAGGAATGGCTCAGTTTTGGCTGGGTGGGATAGGTATGGGTCGGTTTTGTCAGGGTGGGGAAGGGTTGGGTCGGTTTTGGCAGAGTATTGGTTAGGTTTCGGTTGGTTTTGGCAGGGTGGGGCAGGATTGGGTCGGTTTTGGCAGGGTGGGGTATGATTAGGTCAGTTTTGGCAGAGTGGAGTAGAATTGAGTTGGTTTTGGTAGGGTGGGGTAGGGTTTGCTCGGTTTTGGTAGAGTGGGGTAGGATTGGATCGGTTTTGGCAGGGTGGGGTAGGATTGGGTCGGTTTTGGAAGGGTGATATAGAATTGGGTCGGTTTCGACAGGGTAGGGTAGGTGTGGGTCGGTTTTGGCAGGGTGGGCAAGGATTGGGTCGCATTTGGCAAGGTGGGGTAGAATTGGGTTGGTTTTGGCAGAGTAGGGTAGGGATGGGTCGGTTATGGCAGGGTAGGGTAGGATTGGGTCGGTTTTGGCCGGGTGAAGTAGGATGGGGTCGGTTTTGGCAGGGTGGGGTAAGATTGGGTCGGTTTTTGGCAGGGTGGGAAAGGATTGGTCGGGTTTGGCAGGGTGGAGTAGGACTGGGTTGGTTTTGGCAGGGTGGGGTAGGATTGTGTCGGTCTTGACAGGGTGGGGTAAGGTTGGGTTGGTTTTGGCAGTATGGGGTAGGGATGGGTCGAGTTGCGTTTGGGAGGGTAGGATAGGTTATGGCAGGGTAAGATAGGGCTGGGTGGTGGTGGACTGGGTAGGGTAGGGCTGGGTAGGGTAGTGTAGGGCTGGGTCCTCCCATCCCTGTTCTTCCCCTCCCCTCCCCTAAATGGAACACTCACCTTTAAAGGGAAAATCACAGCCATCGATCACTCCATGTTTTATTATTGCCTGGCTGTCTGATGTTTAGGATAGTCACCCCTGCACACTACCAAATTCAATATGTACAGTATTATTATTATTATTATTATCATTATTATTATTATTATTATTATCATTATTATTATTATTATTATTATTATTATTACTATTATTATATGGTTCTAAATATTACTCTCACTACTATTACTATTACAAACACTACCATCAATCCTGCTGCTGTAACTGTAGCTATTATGACCACTACTACTACTACTACTACTACTACTACTACTACTACTACTACTACTACTACTACTACTACTACTACTACTACTACTACTACCATTAAAATCATCACCATTAGCCAAAAAGGATCACGTGCCAAATAATTCACGTTTGTAATACACGTAGTTCTAAAAAATGCCCACTAATCGCTCTAATAATTCATCCCAGTACTCTCAATGTGTGTGTGTGTGTGTGTGTGTGTGTGTGTGTGTGTGTGTGTGTGTGTAAAAATGCCAGTGCTTAATAATGACGCCTTTTTTTCGGCCTTTCTTTACCTGTGTTGCAAGATTCAATAGGTGTTCGTTAATGACTGCTGATGTAAAAATAAAAAATAAAATTAAAATGTTGTTACTCATGATGATGATGATGATGATGATGATGATGATGATAATGGTATTAACTGTGATGATGATGATGATGATGATGATGATGATGATGATGATAATGGTATTAACTGTGATGATGATGATGATGATGATGATGATGATGATAATGGTATTAACTGTGATGATGATGATGATGATGATGATAATGGTATTAACTGTGATGATGATGATGATGATGATGATGAAGGATGAACTATACCGATATGAAAGATATGATGATGATGATGATGATGATGATGATGATGATGATGATGATGATGATGATGATGATGATGATGATGATGATGATGATGATGATGATGATGATGATAATGGTATTAAATGTGATGATGATGATGATGATGATGATGATGATATGATGATGATGATGATGATGATGATGATGATGATGATGATGATGATGATGATGATGATGATGAAGGGTGAACTATACCGATATGAAAGATATGATGCGAGAGAAGTGGAGGGATGGAGTGGGGGGTATATGAATGGGGATGGTGTGAGTTGGAGGGAGGACAGCGTGAAGGTGGAGGAAAAAGGGACATGTGAAATTCGTTTGTGGCCATCCGTTCCGAGGATTAAGTCGTCTTTCTATAGGCTGACTGTGTGTGTGTGTGTGAGAGAGAGAGAGAGAGAGAGAGAGAGAGAGAGAGAGAGAGAGGCATCAACAGACATACAGTAAATTCACAAGTGCGTGCATATATTAATATCAATGTGCAGTCAATCAATCTATCAATCTATCTATTTTTCTATCAACCAATCAATATATCTACCCATACAAAAATACATTCATTAAAAAAACCTTCCTCACCATGTATCAATTTCCACAAAAATTTCCCAACCAAGACGGAAAATAAATCCCAAAATAAACCGCCTGAATTTTTTGCTACGGTGTCAGTGATGGAAAGGTAAAGTTGAGTCCCGGGGAACAAGCCTCCAGACGCCTCCAGACATTTGTCAGGAGGGAACTTGGTAGATAAATATATAATAGCAAGACGCGGGCCACAAGGATACGGGGGTTGGCAGTGTGGGGTTGGCCGTGTGGGTTTGGCAGTGTGGGAGTTGGCTGTGAGGAGTTGGCTGTGAGGGGTTGGTTGTGCTACGGTTGGTAGTGTGGGGTTGGCAGTGTGGGGTTGGTAGTGTGGGGTTGGTAGTGTGGGGTTGGTAGTGTGGGGGTTGGTAGTGTGGGGTTGGTAGTGTGGGGTTGGTAGTGTGGGGTTGGCAGTGTGGGGTTGGTAGTGTGGGGTTGGTAGTGTGGGGTTGGCAGTGTGGGGTTGGTAGTGTGGGGTTGGCAGTGTGGGGTTGGCAGTGTGGGGTTGGTAGTGTGGGGATGGTAGTGTGGGGTTGGCAGTGTGGGTTTGGCAGTGTGGGGTTGGCAGTGTGGGGTTGGCCGTGTGGGGGTTGGTAGTGTGGGGTTGGTAGTGTGGGGTTGGTAGTGTGGGGTTGGCAGTGTGGGGTTGGTAGTGTGGGGTTGGCAGTGTGGGGTTGGTAGTGTGGGGGTTGGTAGTGTGGGGTTGGTAGTGTGGGGTTGGTAGTGTGGGGTTGGCAGTGTGGGGTTGGTAGTGTGGGGTTGGCAGTGTGGGGGTTGGCAGTGTGGGGTTGGCAGTGTGGGGGTTGGCTGTGTGGGGTTGGTAGTGTGGGGGTTGGTAGTGTGGGGCTGGTTGTGCTAGGGTTGGTTGTGTGGGGATGGCAGTGTGGGGTTGGTAGTGTGGGGTTGGTAGTGTGGGGTTGGCAGTGTGGGGTTGGTAGTGTGGGGGTTGGTAGTGTGGGGTTGGTAGTGTGGGGTTGGCAGTGTGGGGTTGGTAGTGTGGGGTTGGTAGTGTGGGGCTGGCAGTGTGGGGCTGGCAGTGTGGGGCTGGCAGTGTGGGGTTGGCAGTGTGGGGGTTGGCAGTGTGGGGGTTGGCTGTGTGGGGCTGGCAGTGTGGGGCTGGCAGTGTGGGGTTGGTAGTGTGGGGGTTGGCTGTGTGGGGCTGGCTGTGTGGGGCTGGCAGTGTGGGGTTGGCATTGTGGGGGTTGGCTGTGTGGGGCTGGCTGTGTGGGGCTGGCAGTGTGGGGTTGGTAGTGTGGGGTTGGCAGTGTGAGGGTTGGCTGTGTGGGGCTGGCAGTGTGGGGTTGGCAGTGTGGGGTTGGTAGTGTGGGGTTGGTAGTGTGGGGCTGGCAGTGTGAGGGTTGGCAGTGTGGGGCTGGCAGTGTGGGGTTGGCAGTGTGGGGTTGGTAGTGTGGGGGTTGGCAGTGTGGGGCTGGCAGTGTGGGGCTGGCAGTGTGGGGTTGGTAGTGTGGGGCTCGTAGAGAATGGTAATGTGCAGTGAATATATATAATTCATTCATTTATTTTTATTTTTATTTATGTGTGTATGTGTGTGTATGCGGCCATGTATGTATGTCCGTATGTACAAACCGTGCTTTCCTGATACTCATATTTCAGGAAACTATTATGCTACACAAATAAAAGAAACAGACCTGATAATTATGGAACAACAGATGGAAATAAAGCCCCAGAGAACGTGTGGTAAAGCCCCCTTGCTAAATAGTGCATGGACCAAGGACCGTAGGCTGTAGCAAGGCAGAGGAAATAGAGTGAGACAGAAGAGAAAGTGGGAAGGACAGAGGAAATGGGTTGGGTGTGGAAGACGAGAGTGAAGAGACAGTGAAGGAGAAGTGGGAGAGAAGCGGAAGACAGGTAGGAGATGAGAGAGAGAGAGAGAGAGAGAGAGAGAGAGAGAGAGAGAGAGAATGCAGGAGGGAAGAAAGAGTAAGGAAAGGGTGGAGGAACAGGAAGGTAGGGAATGTGAGAGACAAGGAAGGGATAAGATGAAGGGACGAGAGGGCTGAAAGACAGGGAGTGAAGTTTAAGAGAAGAATCATGAAAGAGGGAAAGAGGGACAGGGAATGCTGGAGACAGGAGAAGAGGGGACAGTAAGGAAGATGGAGGAGAAAGGATGAAAGGGACGTACAAAGATGGATGAGGGTGGATGATGGAAAGGATGAAGAAAGGAAGAGGAAGAAGAGAGGTTAAGGGAAGGATGGAGGTAGGAGCGCGACAGGGTAAGGAAGGTTTGACGCAAGGAGGAGAGGCAAGGTAAGTGGAGGATGAAGGAGGAGGAGGAGGAGGAGAAGGAGGAGGAGGAGGAGGAGAAGGAGGGGGAATGAAAGGAGGGAGTGAGAAAGAAGAATGGGGACAGGATGAAGTGGGACGAAAGGGAGAGAGAAGGATGGAAGAGGAATGATGGAAGAAGAATGAGTGGTGGAGGAGGGAGGGAGGGAGGGAAGAAGGAAGGAGGGAGAGACTGACAGACGGACGGACGAAGGAAGGGAAGGGGTTAGGGAGGGTAAGAGAAAAAACCAAGAGCCAATGTCATTTAACTTTCGCACTTTTTCGCGTTCTCTCCAGGACTTTTATTTTCTCCTCCTGAAGTCTTCCTGTTTGCACACTTCTTGCTTGCCTTGCCCTCTTGTTTACTCTCTTTTCTTTTATTTTCATTCGGATTATTGGTTATTTTCTCATTTCGCTTCCCCCGACGGATGAAAGTAATTTGGCGAAGTTGCCGTGGGTTTTTCTGGGGCCTCTAATTCCATTGCGTGTTATTTTCCAAAAGTTAGCGGGAAATTTTGAGTTTTGTCATCAATCGTACCTCCTCAGTTTTCGTCCCTAATTTTCTTGAACCAATCCGAGGGATTCATTTTTGCGAATTGTGTTTTTGTGTTTCTGTGAGTGGAGTGTGTTTTGGTTTTATGACGTGTGTGTGTGTGTGTGTGTGTGTGTGTGTGTGTGTGTGTGTGTGTGTGTGTGTGTGTGTTATTCGAGTGCAGTGCGATTTTGTATCTGTGGGTGGAGTACGTTTTGTTTTTATTACCCGTCCCCGCCCCGGAGGGGCTCGGGGACGGGTATTGTTTTCACTGGGTTTGACTGTTTATTTATTTGTTTGTCTGTCTGTCTGTCTGTCTGTCTGTCTCTCTTAACAATTTTGCGCGAAAACTACTGGTGCAATTTTGACTAAAATTACCAGAATGATGGGATTTGACCTTCTGATCACCTGATTAAATTTGGTGTCATATTGGGCCAAGGCCCAGGCTGTAGGCCCAAAAAATGTTTTTAAGAAAATCGTTTTTCGCCATAACACTTATCAAATGCGTCACATCAACATGAAACCAAAACCTAAAGGTGCACCTTTCAAATCTGCATCCTAAAACATGCCTCATTACATCAGGGGGGTCACCCCCCAGTTATCGGTAGGGGGGTCAATATCAGGTGAATCGGTTCTAAACTTTCAAATGGACATAACATCGTCAATATTCGCCCGATTAACCCCAAATCTGATACATATGTGACATCTTGGACTAGACATCCTGTTGTGTTTATACGTCAGCACTATATGGCAGACGGGGACGGGTTTGCTGTGCCTTGACATCTCTTCTCGTTAAGATTTTATGTTAGAAAGTAAGAGAGTAAATATTTTGTTATTCTAAGCATCCACTTGCACTTACACCCTTTCCCGGCCATATACACTAAGGAATTTAATCTCATTCAGCAAATACACTAATATAATCAGTCTTACTCAACGTTAACTCAGCTTCATCCACTTAATTACCCCCCCCTCTTTCTCTCTCTCTCTTACACACACACAGGTATTTTCACTTGCTTTACATGCAAACTCTCCCTCTCACATGCCCTCACTTTCCTACACTGTCTCTTCTTTAGCATACGTGAACACTTCCCTGGACACTCAAACCCTTCACACACACACACACACACACACACACACACACACACACACACACACACACACACACACACACACACACACACACACACACACACACACACACACACGCACAAATATAATGACAGGCAGACATAACGACAAACAAAAAATCAGGCCAAAAATCTATATAGATACAGATGGCAACGAAATATCAATACACACAAAAAAAAATAAACAGGTAGTCATATATACAGACATACACAGCATAACAGATAAAGATAAACAGAAACAGACATATATAAGCATATAATCAGAGATAAATAGATATATATAAAGATAAAGATAGAGTTAGATAGGCAGGCACACAGGGAGACAACTAGATAGCTAGACAGATAAATAGGTAGATACATACAGAATGATTGAGGGAGACAGGCAGACAGATAGACAGACAGATGTAGACAGAGAGAAAAACAGGAACACAGAAAGATAATATATGAACCAAAACAATTAACAAGCAGATGGACACTCCTACAGACAGCTACTGAGACTGACCGAGAGAAAAACATGGGAGGATAGGTCAAGGAAGGGGAGGGCAGGATGAAATGGAGGAATTAAGGGAAAGGGAGGGAAGGACAGGGATGTGAAGGAAAGAGGAAAGGAGTACACAGACAGATACACAGAGAGACAGACAGACAAATAGTTGGAAGCATCAGACCCAAGCTATTCAATAAAGGGAAAGTTGTGGTGAAGTGGAAGGAGTGGTGTATGTACTCTGCACAAAGGGGAAGGAAGGGGAAAAATGGGAGAGGAAGGGGGAGAAAAGGGGAAAGAGGGGGAAGGAACGGGAAGAAGGGAAAATGGGAAGGAAGGCGAGGAAAGGAAAGAAGGGGAAGGAGAGGAAAGAAGGAGAAGGAATTGGGAGGAGTGAGAAGATGAGCATTAAGGAAGGGAAGGAAAGGGAAAGGAAGGTAAAGGTGGAGACAGACGAGTGGAAAAGTAGATTACAAGGAGATAATGGCAGACAGACAAGCAGAAAGACGGTCATGTCGCCGGCTTCTCGATTAAGGAAGGGAAGAGAAGGGAGAGGAAAAGGCGACAGACAAGTAGACAGTCTGAGAGAGAGAGAGAGAGAGAGAGAGAGAGAGAGAAGGGGGGGAGGGAGAAAGATAGCTGGCTACTCAATAAAAGGAGTCTGCGGTCGAGTGGACAGAAGTGGAGTATGTATTACACACACAGAGCGAGAGGAGAGAGGAGAGGAGAGGAGAAAAAAGAAGAAAAAAAAAGACGAGAAGAGATGAGAGCATGGAAGAGCGGAGAGAAGAGGAAAAGAGAGAAGAAAACAAGAAGAAAAAAAACACGAGAAGAGATGAGAGCACGAAAGAGAAGAGAAGAGAAGAGAAGAAAAGAAGAGAATTACCTGCCCCTCACAGAACGCAGCGTTAGACATCAGATTCGTAGACATGCTTACCTGTAAAGAGAAATTTCGTGTTAACAATTGCTCTTCGTCTATGGTGACAGGAATAATAGGATTAATAGCACCATCTTCCTTATGCCTAATTTAATGATCAGGTGGTAATATGGGCACATAATTACACACACTTCATCCTCCTCACCCTGCACTGTCCTCACAAACTACAAACACACTTCATTCTACTCACCCTGAACCGTCCTCACAAACTCTAACTTCACAAACACACATTTCATCCCCCTCACCCTGACCTATCCTCACAAATTCTACCCTTATCTTCCAGCATCTCTGATATATATATATATAACACAATTTTCACCTACAGAACCATGAATTATTAAGGTGCATACACAGAGAGTCCGAAGCCAAATACACTCAAACGCATGCTGTATAGCCGTGTAGGTCAGGATAAAATATACAAGAATTACGACTCGTTTCATAGGCCATTCTCTGTAAAAACTGTTTCTCATTGCCACACACAATGTATTCGTAGTTGTCAAAGAGAAACGGACTGGTCAGAAAGTGAACCAATGATATATATTTTTTTGTCCATTTTGTTGCATGCCAACCTATATGATGGGATAAGTTGCGTCAGAGGAAGTACATTTCTGGACTCCGTGTGAATGCACCTTTAAAAACACAGACTAAAAATACTAATCAATCAATCAGTCAATCAATCAATCAATCATCATCATCATCGCCCTGAAATAACAAACGCATAAACACCAATAACAAACATAAGCACTGAACACAAAGACTTATTTTCTCCTCATCCTCATCATCATTCTCTCTCTGATAAATTCACAAACACTCACTCCAGTTCACGGCTTCTCCTACACCGTGTATGTGTACCCGTGGAGGTGAGGACATTATTCATCTCGGGTTTATTATTATTCAATTATACATGGCCATCATCATTTAATTAGCTCCAAGGCGAGGGCATTTGCATAGTCAATATCCACTTTGTAACCTGGCCCCTTCAGAGCCTCCGATGGGATACGACTGGCGTTATTATCGTCCTTCTGTGACTAGTTGGGTGCATGGATAGGGATAGGGAGGAAATGGAAGGGAGAGAAAGGATGGAGGGAGAAGAGGAGAAAAGCAATGATGGAAGAAAGAAGGAAAGGCTATTTGACGGGACAGAACTGGTGTTATTATCGTCCTTGTGTGACTAGTTGGGTGTATGGATGGGGAGAGGGAGGAAATGGAAGGGAGAGAAAGGATGGGGAGAGGAGAGAAGAAAAGCAATGATGGAAGAAGGAAGGAAGGGCGGTTTGACCGCATAGGACTGACGCTGTTACTATCCATGTGTGAGTAGCTGAGTGTATGGATGGGGAAATAGAGGAAAAGGAAGGGATAGGAAGGGAGAGATAGGAGGGGGTGAGAAGAGGAGAAAGGAAATGATAAGATGGAGGAAGGAAGGGAAGAGCGGACTAGTGGGACAGGACACGCGTTGTTATTATCCTTGTGACTAACTGAGTGGTTGTATGGAAGGGGAAAGGAGGGGAAGGGAAGGGGAGAGGAAAGGAGGAGGAAGGGAAAGGGAAAGGGAAGAGGACCAGATGGGGGAACGGGAAATAAAGAGGAAGGAATGGTGAAAGACAGGGAAAAAAGGAGAGTAAAAGAGAGAGAGAGAGAGAGAGAGAGAGAGAGAGATGGGTCTTCAGGGAGCAAGTTAGTTCAGGAAGATGTAACAGGTTAGGGTTGGGAGAGGACTGGAGATGGAGGGTGGAGATGACTGGACGGTGAAATGACTGTGTTGAGATGACTGTGTTGGTGAATGGATGTTGAGATGGTTAATAATGGTGATTGGGCGTTGAAATGAGTGGATGCTGAGATGATTGGGAGCTGAGATGACTGGGTGTTGAGATGACTGGGCGATGAGAGTACTAGGTGTTTAGGTGATTGGGTGTTGAGACGTTTGGATGTTGAGATGACTGAGGTGACTGGATGCTGAAGTGATGCAGGAGAGGAGGGGTTTGATGACAAGAAGAAGAGATGGAGAGAAGAATTAAACGATGAGGGTCGAAAAGATAGAGAAGAAGATAGAGAAAAGGATCGAGGGGAGGGAAATGGAAAGGAGTAGCAACACAGATGAGAAGGAAAGCAGGATTAAGAAGACTGAGAGGAGAGGAGAGGATCAGCTGAAATGAGGAGGAAGAGAGGATCATGAACAATCAGGAGGAGGAGATGAGGATCGAGAAGAAATTGGAGAGGAGGAAGAGTAAGAGGTAATAGGAGAGGAGGGTTGAGAGGAATGAGAAGGTGGATGGAGAGCAAGGAGGAGAGGAGGATGAAAAGGAATAAAAATAAGTAGACGAGGGCAGGGGAATGAGAAGGACTAGAGAGGAGGACCGATGAAAGGGGAAGAGGAAAACCAAGAGGAGGAAGAAAGAGGAGGAGGATCGATGAATGTGGGGAGGGAAGATCAAGAGAAGGAAGGAAGAGGAGGTGGACCGAGAATGAGGTAAGTAAGAGGAAGAGGAGTGGAAGTTCATTACAGATAGGACCATGTATACGGGAGCCAGGGCTGGGGACTTACGCACTTCACGTATTTAAACGCAAATGAAGAGATCCGCACGCAAATGAAGAGATCCGCACGCAAATGAAGAGATCCGCACGCAAATGAGAGATCCACACGCGAATGAGATCCGCGTGTAAACAGAAGGATCTGCACGCTAGTGAAGAGATCCGCACGCAACGAACAGACCCGCACGCCAATGAAGAGATCAGCACGTCAATGAAGAGATCCGCACGCAAATAAAGATATCTGCACGCAAATAAAGAGATTCGCACTCAAATAAACAGATCCACATGCAAATAAAGAGATCCGCACGCAAATAGAGATCCGCACGGAAATACTAAAGTCCACACGCAAATGCAGATAATCGCGTGTAAATTGATGGATCCGCAAGCTTGTGAAGAGATCCGCACGCCCAAGAACAGATCCGCTCGGAAATGAGAAGATCCGCACGTACAGTCGGCCAAGGCTCAGTGTTGTCTCCATGATGGCGAGATGTTGCTAATGTATGTGTGTGTGTGTGTGTGTGTGTGTGTGTGTGTGTGTGTGTGTCCAGAGGGAAAAGTAACCTAGGCAACGAGATCAGTTTTAATGGTTGGGTCAAATTCTATAGTACTTAAAAATCATCTAGGCAGGTTTTTTTTTTTTTTTTTTTTCGTGGGTGGGTCAAAATTCCATACCTGTGTGGGAAAATGACCAAGGTAACTATATTACTTTTTTTTTTTTTTTTAAGGATGGGTATCGTAGGACAGTACATCAGTTTTCCTGGGTGGGTGAGGATTATATATATGTATTATGTGAAAGTAACCAAGGAAGCTGTTGTCAGTTTCCATGGGTGGGTCAGAATTCCACAGATATATAGACAAGTGACCCAGGCAACTCTGTCAGTTTTTATGGCAGGGTTAGTGCACTGGCCTAGGTGAAAAAAAAAGAAACAAAGGCTACAAGCTCGTAATGTTCATGTTGGAAAAAAAATAAGAGCAAATTCAAGACTCGTTCATTTTGAGATGCCCACACACACACACACACACACACACACACACACACACACACACACACACACACACACACACACACATACACACACACACACACACACACACACACACACACACACACACACACACACACACACACACACACACACACATACACACACACACACACACACACACACACACACATACACACACACACACACACACACACACACACACACACACACACACACACACACACACACACCAAGGATATCATAGGCGGAGGGATATACACTGAGGAAGAATCTGGAAGAACCATTTTTTCTCAGTCTGCTTTTCCCTTCATAAGTTTTCTGTAACCTAGAGGAAAGACGGACAAAGAGACAGGGCTGACACAGGAGTAGGCAAGCAGACACGGGTAAAAGACGAGCAGACAACCAGGCAGAGGTGAAAACATAACTTCTTCCGCCAAAGGTAGAGGCAAAAAGAAACAGCAAGAGAGGCGAGGAGAGCAGAGGGGAGAGGAGAGAAAGGAAGAGTGAACATTAATTCGCGGGGGCTCATATCCTGGACACTGATTTCGTTCCCTTTCCCTCGCTTTCCAGTTCCTCTCTCTTTCCAGACCTTCTCTCCTTCTAGCTCCTCTCCTTTCAGCCCCCTCCCCCGCTCTCCTTCCAGCCCCTCTCTCCTTCCAGTTTCCCTCTCCTTCCAGCCCCCCATCTCCTTCCAGCCACATCACTCTCCATTCAGCTCCTCTCCTTCCAGACCCTCTCTCCATTTAGACCCTCTCTCCTTTCAGACACTCCACTCTCTCTCCTTTTAAACCCTCTACCTTCTCCCTTTCCAAACCCTCTCTCCTTCCAGTTCCTCTCTCCCTCGAGGCACTTTTTCCTTCCAATTCCTCTCCTCCTCCAGTTACTCTCCTTCTCCAGTACTTCTAACTTTCCAGTTTCTCTCTCCTTCCCCTTCCTCTCTCCTTCCGGCTCCTCTTTCCCCCCAACTCCTTCTCCCTCCAGTTTCTCTCTCTCTCTCTCTCTCTCTCTCTCTCTCTGGCTTGGTTAACAGGGAGAGTAGGGCTGCCCTTTCCATCATTTCCTTTCTTCTCTTACATTTCCAGAGAGAGAGAGAGAGAGAGAGAGAGAGAGAGAGAGATTCCTCCGGTTCATTTTACCCCTTTTTTCTCCTATCATTATTGACTGTGGTAAAGATCAAAATAGCACCTGTAATACCTTAGCACTTTTAACCCTCATATGCTCCCGTGACTCCCCCCAAGCTAAATAAAAATCTGGCGTTATCTGGAATAAAATATACTAGAGTTATGCTGATCTTGAAAGGGGTAATGGTAAAAGCTGTAATTTCCTATCATTTTTACGCTTTACTCAGCAGAATTAAATCATTTGGTGCGGCAAGAGAAGAATCCTAGAGTTGCCCCCAATCATGAGAAGGTTAACATCATTTTCATAGCTGTCTGAAGGAGTAATCTGGCGAAGAATTTATGCAGTGTATATGCAAACAAACCTATGAAAATTATAAACTGCAGTAGACTCGTTTACCAGAAAATAATAATAAAAATAATAGCAATAATAATAATAATAATAATAATAATAATAATAATAATAATAATAATAACAATAATAATAATCTTCAGTTGAAGGTCTTTTTTTAACTTTATTCCTGCCAAATTAATCCCCTGCACCCACAGCCTGGCCACCCCAATGTCTCAATCCACTTTGCCTTCCCCCAGTGAATAAGCTTACGAGGAGCCAAGACGATTTATTCACGAGCACAGAGCTGGGATTTTTTGGGGGTGATTATTCCTCCCCCCTTCTACTCCCTCCAGCCCCCTCCCCCCACCTCAGCGACCCCACCACCATGACCCCCAACCCACCCACGTCCCGCACCTACCCCTCACCCCACTTTCCCAACTACCTCCCCCCTCCAATTCTCCCACCTCTCTCTCTCTCTCTCTCTCTCTCTTTGGTCTTTTTTTTTCTTGGCGATGGTCTTAATGTGCCCCAGGTGTTAGTGAGGAGGGATGTTTTGGCCTACGTGATTAAATGAAAGAGAGAGAGAGAGAGAGAGAGAGAGAGAGAGACAGACAGACAGACAGACAGACACAGACAGACAGACAGACAGACAGAGACAGAGAGATCTATCCAGGCCTAAAAATTCCTTCGGACTGCTTTCATCTCTTATTTTTTCGCCACCTTGTTTTCCCATATATTTTGTCCAAATATATTTTCCACTGGACCGCCTCTTTCACTCTATTGTTTTCAGCATCCCTCTCATCTTTTTTTTTTTTTTTTCCTTCCACTGATATTCCACTTCCTCATCCTTCTTTTGTTGTATCGAAAATTCTCTCTCTCTCTCTCTCTCTCTCTCTCTCTCTCTCTCTCTCTCTCTCTCTCAGATGTGTTCCCCTTTCCACTATTTAACCCGACCCTCTCTCCTCGCCGTCCAAATGTCTGGCTTTTTATCCTTACCTTGCCTTTCCCCGGCTCCGTCTCCTCCATTCTGCCTAAAGCCTTCCCTTTGCCAGCATTTATACTCTCACTTCCACCCAAATACCCCTCCCCCTCTCCCCCTCTTTATATCCCTCTTACTATTTCTCTTTACCTGCTTCTTCCTCCTTTCTTGATCTTCTATTCCTCTTCCTCTTCCTCTGTCTTCCTTCCCACACCTAAGCCCTCTCTCCCTTCTTCAGTATATTACACCTTTTTTTACATATACCCCTCTGTCGCTCCCTTAACTCGCATATCCCTCTTTGTGTTTCCCTAATTGCTTAGCCTTCTCTCCCTCTTTCATATTATCTTTCTAACAAACTCTTACTCTCTTCCGTGTATCCCGCTCTGTCGTCTCCTTGATATCCCTCTTACTCTTTGTTCCTCTTTACTCGTTCCTAATTTCTTGGCCTTCTCTCCCTCTCTCGTATCTTCTTTCCCACACTTTCTCTCGTACATGTATTTTCTTTCGTCTCCTTTAAATTCCTCATATTCTACATTTCCCTCGTTTCTTTCTTTTGTCATAGCTGTCTTTTGTCCTTTTTTGTCTTGTTTCCTACGCTTAAGCTCTCTTCATTCCTAAAGTTACACCTTCATTTTCTCCCAGGTACTGCTCTCTCATTCTTTTGGTATTGCTCTCTGTATTTCTCCTAATCTTAATTTCTCTCTTCGTGCTCCCTTCCTCTTCCTCATCTTCCTTCTCACATTTAGCCCTCTCCCTTTTTCCATCTTCCTTTATATTTCTTTCATTCTATACTTCCCTTTCCCTTACTCTTCCCTAGTACCTTATTTTCATCTTTTCCTCATTTTCCCTCACACACTCCTTTTCGTCACCCTTCTTACATCTTCCCTCTTTAATATTCCTCTTACTCTATGCTTAGCTTCACCTGTCTCTTCCTTCGCTTCTTATTTTCCTCTTTTCTCCCTTTTCCTTCCTGCACTCTTTTCGTCACCCTTCTTACTCCCTGCTTCCTGATCCCCGGCACCCAAATCGCGTTACCCATCTTCTTTACCATGCAATCAAGTTCATTCCTCTGAATCTCTCCCCTCTTCCCCTGTCATTCCTCCTGCTTCTTCCTCAATGCAGCTAAACTAATTGATCCACGCGTCTCCTTCGCCCCGTTTCAACTCCTGTCTCTTTCCCTTACCCATATCCCTGCTATTACTCCCTTTCCCTTGTATGTTATTTACACACACACACACACACACACACACACACACACACACACACACACACACACACACACACACACACACACACACACACACACACACACACACACACACACACACACACACACACACACACACACACACACACACACAGATCTAAAGCCACTCTAATCCCAGTCATTCCCTCGCTCAACTCCTTTCTTTATACCTCTCCCCATTCTCGTTTGACCCACTTTCCTTTCCATCCTACTTTAACTTTTTCCCCTCTTACCTCCTTCTCCTCTTCTTTCATTTTTCTTCCTTCCATCCCCTTCAACCCCCATTCCAGTACCCCTGCCTTCAGTTATATCCTACTCTTCCTTCTTCCCTTTTCTTCTCTTCCTCTTCTTTCAGCCCATATGTCCCTACTCCTTCCCCCTCCCCTCCGATTCTACTCCCTCCTTTAACTCCCTCCTTCTCTTCCTTATCTCTTCTTCTTAACACACGCTTCTCTTCCAACCCCTTACCTTACTCTTCCTTATGATCCTCTTCCTTCCCCTTCCTACCAATCTCTCCCTGTCACACCTCCATCTTCAACCCCAATCTCTTCCCCACACTTTCACCTCCTTGCCTCCCATTCCCTTCTCTTCCCTCCCTTCTCATGCAGCTAAACCCCTTTACCAACCCCATTTACACCCTCTCCTATTCCCCTTCCCTCCCACCCCTTAAAAATTCTCACACAATCTCCCCTTCCCCTAAACACCCGACACACCATCATCCATCCCCTTAGCCACCCTCCACACCTTCCCCCCGCCTCTCAGCCACCTCCCACACCTCTCCCCTCTCCTCAACCACCCCCCACACCACCTTCCCTCTTTTCAAACACCCCTCACACCTTCCCCTCTCCTCAACCACCTCCCACACAAGCTTCCCTCTCTTCAAACACCCCTCACACCTTCCCCCTCCCCTCAACCACCTCCCACACCACCTTCCCTCTCTTCAAACACCCCACACACCTTCCCCTTCCCCTCAACCCCACCCACACCACCTTACCACCCCACAAACCACCCCCACACTTCCCCCACCCCTCTCTGCCTCTCCCCCAGCCCCCAAACACCAACAACACACACAAGTACCCGCTAATCCACAACAAACGACTTCGCTCCCGGTAACTTCTCTCTCCTAAGTGTGTCAAGTCTTGCGATCAAGGGTATTAAACGGGCATTTTTCAAGATTATAAACACCACGATGCTCCTGGGGGGGAAGAGGAGGGGGCGAGGCGAAAAATATGCTGGGATGAGAGAGAGAGAGAGAGAGAGAGAGAGACTGTGTGTGTGTGTGTGTGTGTGTGTGTGTGTGTGTGTGTGTGTGTGTGTGTGTGTGTGTGTGTTACCGAGAATTTACGTGTTTGCGAGTGTGTTTTTTCGCAATTTTTTCCTCGCTCGGCAGGTCGGTGAAAATGGTAGGGAATGCGGTGTTTTTCTCTCCTAAGTTTTCTTTATGTTTGGCTGTCTGTGCTCCTGCCTCCTGGGAATTTGCTGTGTGTGTGTGTGTGTGTGTGTGTGTGTGTGTGTGTGTGTGTGTGTGTGTGTGTGTGTGTGCTACTTGCCATTTATCACACGACACATACACTTTCTAGCTATATCTTTAACACTATCACCCTAACTCATGTGCCTCCGCCCTTCCTTCTCATACATCAAATCAGACATGCTTCTTTTATCTTCTCTGCCGCTCGTAAAACTGACACGGCAGAAAAGACAAAATAGTTATTCATTCCGCGAAGACAAAAATACACTAATACTTCACTTCTACACAAAATTACACTTCTAAACACACTTCATACGCTCTTACCCTTTAATTCTAGGCACATAAACGCTTTTTCCTACACGATTACCGATATGATTAACTCAATACATCATCCTGACCCTTATTACCACTTAAAGAAAGAGTGAGATTAAAAAAAGTGATGCTTGAGTAAAACAAGTGACTGGCATGACTGATAACTATTTCTCACAATTTATTCCTGCAAACTCTACCAGAAGTCTAGCCTTAATAACAGTGTCAATATTCTTTTTCTTATAATTCAATGAAAAATAATATCAGCCAATGCACAGCTACTGAAAATTCTTAAAAAACTGGTTAATACAGACTCTGGCTAACACTGTAGTAAATGTGTTAGACTGTAACTTTAGTCAGATACTTTTGTATTTTCTACTGCTGTACTTACCCACGTCTGAAATGGATCAATGAGTTATATGCACCGCTGTACTTCACCTCAAAAAATTCCCGGCCAAGGCGTGGGATTCTACCCTGAAATTTGTGTCTAGGTATCTCCCCTGGACCATCATAGCATATTTCTTTGTGCGAATTATTCCCACGATGTAGCGTGCCTAAATTTCTACTGTTAAAACATTACCCATATTACTTCCATAATTCTAGGCTAGCACTTATGACGATATTCACCCTCAGACAACCTCATACCCTGGTGATATTTTGCGTTGTTAGTGTATCTATCTATCTATCTATCTATCTACACACACACACACACACACACACACACACACACACACACACACACACACACACACACACACACACACACACATACACCGGGAGATAGAGGGGGCTTTAGGTGCGTTCTCAGCAGGTAACCCAATTAAGACGAGAGGCACCTGGTGGGGTCACGCTCCTGCCAGCCTGTGTCAAGCCTGTCTTATCCCCTCAACCCCTTCCCCTCGTCCCTCCCTCCCTCCCTCCCTCCCTCTCTCTCTCTCTCTCTCTCTCTCTCTCTCTCTCTCTTGTCCAGCCTAGAGGAACTTGGAACGTGAAAATAAATATATGACTCTCCTTGACCCAACTCCTGATTTTTCATCCTTTAGACTTCTACATGAGTAAATTTATCACAAAAAGACACTTGTACTGAAGGGGTTAATGGATAATGGTTTTAGTCGTTTAAATACGGGGATTTTCTCCAGTAATAATAATTAGAGCATCAACTACAATAATAATAATAATAATAATAATAATAAATAAATAAATTCCCCTCAATCTATAACAAAAGGAATAACACACAACATTAGATTTAAAAACAACCTCTTCACTACGAGAACTCCTTCCTCAAAAAAAAAAAAAAAGCCTTATGGACAACAAAAAATACTTATACAAAATATCGGTCAGGGAGAAAGAGTGGCGAGGCAAAGCAATACAAATGCTGGCCACGTCCAATATACTGGCATGAATGGAGCCAGGAATTCACACCGTGTTCTTTGATTTACTCGTCCTCCAATACAACTATTATTTTGATACATTTATTTGAACTCACTTGACCTGCAACTTCACTAGTTTTCATCGACCTGTCCTCCTATACAACCATCATTCTTATTCATTTTGTGATTCACTCGACCTTCAACATCACTATCTTTTTATCAATCACCCGTCCTCCAATACAACTACTAGTTTTGTACATTTTCTTTGATTAATTTGACCTTCAACTTCACTTTCTATTTTTCATCGACCAATGCCGTTCTAAAGGGTTTCAAATATTCCAAATGGGGTTTTAGGCTGCCTGTGGAGAAAATTTCGATTCGTTAAAGTAAAGATGATTATTTTCTCTTCTAATGCATGATTCTTTAAAGTTAGAAGTCCTTGTTAAATGTGGCATGATTCCTGAAAGCTAGTAACACTCCTAATTTAATGGATTAGTCCTGAAAGAGAAAAGTTGTCCTTGATTTGAGGCATGGTTTCTGAAAGCTAATAATTTGCTTTGTCTGGAGGGTTAGGTTTCTGGCTTCGTTTGTATATCTGCCTGTCTGTCTTTTCTGTCCGTTTGTCTGTCTCTCTCTCCCTTAGTAACATTATGGAAGAAAAAACTACTGGATGAAACTGTACCTGATTTGAAATAATGACTATAGACCATCAAAAAACATGTGATTAAATTTTGAACGAAAAAAGATCAAAGGTGAAGGTCAAAACAGGGGATGATGTTGCTCTGGCGAAGGTATGCGCTCCCTGAGTACTCCTGTTGCCTCACATTTTCTTAGTAATTTTCCTTCGACTACTCTTACCAACGTTCTGTGGTATTCTAAGATGAAAATACTCTAGGACTGTAGTCTTTATCATGAGGAGAGTTTACGTCCTTCTTTCTTTAAATAGTTTCACCTCCAACCCCTCTCCCCTCAACCATTTCCTCTTTTCCCCTCTCCCTCCAGGTCATTCCCCTCCCGCCTCCACATGTCTCCTTCAAGTCCTTTCCCCTTCCACCCGCTCCTCCCCTCTGATTAAATAATTTTCCCTCTCCTTCTCTCTCCACATCATTTTCCATCACTCCTCTCTCCCTACATATCATTCTCCCGTCCAATCCTCCTCCTCCAAATCATTTCCCCTTTTCCCCTTTCCCTTCAAACAATTTTCTCTCCACCTCTCTCCCTGGAGCTTTTTCCTTCCCATCCCACTCCTCCCCTATCTCCCCAACATCCATTTCCTCTCCCTCCCTCTCCTCCAACATCCATTTCCCCATCCTCTCCTATCCCCTCTGAGTCATTTCCCCTCCCAACCCTCTCCCCTCAGCCATTTCCCCTCGACATCACCCCGGATCATATTCGCACTCCTGGCGGCGGAGGGGGAGGGGGGAGGGAAGTGATGGGAAAGACCCCCCCCCTCCCAGCCAATTTCCTCTACACGCAACAAACTGCTTGGCGCCGCTGTTATAGGGAGCGGTTGATCCTTCAAGTGTGGGGCCGGGACCTGATATCTGCATAACCCTCGGTCCCCTTGCCCCCCTACCCCCTTCCGCCCCCTCCACTGGATCCTTGCTCCCCCTTCCTTGCCCTCTTGCTCCACCTTCCCTGTCCCCTTGCTCTCCATTCACCCCCTGCTGCCCCCTCTTCATCCCCTCTGTCTCAATACACTTTCCCTGTTCCTGTTCTCTCCCTGCTCACCTCCCTCCCATGACCCTGTATCCCACCCCCTCCTCTTCCTTCTTACTGTACTTTCCTTACCCTGTCTTCGTCCCTGTCCCTTCCCTCTCCCTGTCCACCCACAGTCTCCCTGAGTATCCCCTCCCCCGCCCTACTCATATGCCCTCCCGCTGTCCACTCTTCTCCCCTCTCCATCCCCATCTATCATCTTTCCCTGCATTCCTCTCCCTCCCCCATCACCCATACCCTTCCTATCCCCCTAGCCTTCCCTTTTCCCTCACCCCCCCTCCTTCCCTCACCTTCTCCCTCCCCTCCTCTCTCTCTCTCTCTCTCTCTCTCTCTCTCTCTCTCTCTCTCTCTTTCTTCTTCTTCTTCTTCTTCTTCTTCTTCTTTTTCTTTTTCCTCTTCCTCCTCCTCCTCCTCTCCTGTCTCCTCAAAACCTCCAATTCCTCTTTCCCTCGTCTCTTCCCTCCACCTATTAGCCCTCCTCTCCTCCCGCTCCTCTTCCCCTCCCCTTTACAGTACAATCCACCTCCTACTCCTCCTTCCCTCCTCTCTCCTCTCTACCCCCCAGTTTTCTCTCCTCTCTCCCTCCATCGTAGGCTTCCCCTCTTCGCCATATCTCGAGGCTTCTGGATTGGCTCGCAAAACAAGACATATTCACAACGACCCATCCAGCCCACGATAAGGGTGGAGAGAGAGAGAGAGAGAGAGAGAGAGAGAGAGAGAGAGAGAGAGAGAGAGAGAGAGAGAGAGTGCGAAAACAGGGTAAGTGGGGAAAGAAAAGGGCACCATTTTTCCTGGTGCAATTTACATCTTAATAAACAAAAGCGAGAGTGGCAAGAACCTCCACCTCTTGTGCCACCACCATGAATCTATAATGTGGGCCTATGCATACCATCACCATTTGTCCGAGGCTTAAGAAGGAAGGGTTGGGGACACGACGCAAAGATGAGTCGGGGAAGGATAGCTGAGGGTGAGGGAGGGAGAGAGAGAGGGCGTGGGTACGGAGGAGGGTGAGGGTGGGGAAGAGGGTGAAGGTAAAGGTGACAGACAGGCGTATTGACAGGAGAGGGGGAGAATGTGAGAAGTGTGTGTGTGTGTGTGTGTGTGTGTGTGTGTGTGTGTGTGTGTGTGTGTGTGTGTGTGTGTTTAGTGCTGTACGTGACTCTTCCACCGCCCCATATATCACTGTCGCGGTTTCTTCAAGACGTTAACAGTTCCTTCATTTTCCGCACACATTCCTGCAGCCACATTCTATATCTGCTTCTTCTCAGTTCATCCATTAACCCCTTTTACGGCTGGAATTTCTTAAGTTGGGGGTAGTCATCTAAGAACACATGCATCCACCCAAGCACGCACACAAACATACATACATGAAAAGACACGAATTCCCTTCCCATCATCAACGCATCAACAAAAATCCTACTTCCTACACCCCCCCCCACACACACACAATTCGACACCCCCACAAACACCCCCCCCCACACACACGAACTCAAACACCTAAGCAGTATCAAATGGGAGTGAAAATACGCGTGACTAATATAAATCCAGCGGTGGTGACGGTGGGAAGGGCAGAAAGGCAGACAATCAAGGTGAACAATCCGTCAAAAATAATGGTCAACGGGGAACACTTTAATGGTGGGTACAAAACGACGCAGGAGAAACTACTTTTATTTTCTCAGCGACTCACTTGACCCCCCACCTGACTCCCCATTTTTACGTTATTAGTGTGTACTGCTTTTTACTTCCTCTATTTCCACTTTATTACTGTTTGCTGAGCTTCACTTCTCTGATTCATTGTTGCATAACTTTATTACTAGTCTGCTGCTCTTCACTTCCCCAATTTCATCGTTACCTATTTCCTTACTTTTCGTCTGTTACTATTTACATCACTCACTTTACTTGTTGCTAAGACCAATTTCGTATTGCCATCCTTTTGTTCTCTTACCTCTCTTAGCCACATTTTTAGATTCTGTTGATTTGACTTCAATTTCAACATTACAAAGTTGTGCTGCTTTTCACTTCCTCCTTTTCCACATTATTAACCTTTTTTTCTTTCTTTCTCTATTATTTATTGACTTATTTATGTCTGTCAAGTATAAACCCGAATCACGAGTTGGATCCCAGCAAAAAGTCATGATACAGAAAGTCAGAAGTGAGAAGTATAGTGAAAAAGGTGAACCAGTGAAATTACTCCTCAATTTTATCCTCTGTTCTCACTATCTCTACACCCATGCTTCATATTCTTCTGTTTCCCTCATTCACCCCTGCTGTTACACCCACTGCCCCTCATCCCCTGCTTCCTCTACACAGTCCTACAGCTCTTCCCAGGTATAGCTACCATTTTCTCCATTTCTCTCACTTCCCATTTCACTTTCTATTCCCCCATTTCCCCCAGTTCTTCATTTATACCAGGACATTCCTCTATTCTCATCCACCTCCACTACGCAATCGTAGAACCCATTTTCCCATACGTTCCTCCTAATTCTCATGTATTCTTCCCAATACCCCCATTTCTCCCCACTCCTAGTTCCATTATCTACCCAGTTCTCCCCTTTATTATCTTCCCACTCCAACTTTCCATTTCACCACCTTCTCCCCATTGCTACCATCCCATTTCCCCACCTTCTTCCCATTCTAACCTTCCATTTCACCACCTTCTCCCCATTCCTACCTCCCATTTCTCCACCTTCTCCCCACTGCTACCTCCTATCTTACCACTCTTCTCCCCATTACTACCTCCCATTCCCGCACATCCCCTCACCCCATGAAAAAACCCTACCCCCATCTCCCCACCTATTCTCCCCATTACTTCCCCACACATTCCTCCCCGCTGTCATAACACAATCCTACGCGTCATTTCTTTTTCACAAATCCAGTTGGCGACTCCCATCGAATTGGCTTTTCCGTTTTAACCGGCCGGCACTCACGGTTTTTACTCAACCTTCCATTCCCTCGCCTATCAGGTTGGCCGATGAATTACATTTTGCAGGGGCGCTATTTCCATCTCTCTCTCCTCTCTCCAATTCCCCGCTCCATCATTCCCCTACCACACCTTTTATTCAGTATTTTGGCCTCTCTCTCTCTCTCTCTCTCTCTCTCTCTCTCTCTCTCTCTCTCCAATTCCCCGTTCCATCATCCCCCTATCACACCTTTTATTCATCATCTTCGCCTTTCTCCCTGTGTTGCTGTCTATCTTGTTTCCTGGTTGTCTGTCTGCCTGTCTGCACCACTGTCTCTCTCTCTCTCTCTCTCTCTCCCTATGTTTGTGTCTGTCTGCCTGCCTGCCTGCCTTTCCCGGATATTCTGATATTTCTGTGTGTGTGTGTGTGTGTGTGTGTGTGTGTGTGTGTGTGTGTGTGTGTGTGTGTGTGTGTGTGTGTGTCTCGTTGTCGTCTTATTAGCATTTCATCCTCCTCCTATCATACATTTTATTTAATATTATGCTCTATTTTTCTTTCTGTCTGTATGTCTCCCTCTCTTTCTCTGTCTGTCCGTCTGTGCTTCCCTTCCTGCCTGTGTGCCTCTCATATTACTGAAGTTTGGGTCTCTGCCCTCCTCTCTTCTCTCCTCTCCTCTCCTCTCCTCTCCTCTCTTCTCTTTTCTCATCTCCTCTTCTCTCCTCTCTTCTCTTTTCTTCTCTCTTTCCTCTACGTTTCTGTTCATTCTATCTCCCATCTGCAATTCCCAGTTCTGTCATCCCTTTATCGCAGCTTTAATTCAACACTTTCGGGTCCTCTCTCTCTCTCTCTCTCTCTCTCTCTCTCTCTCTCTCTCTCTCTCTCTCTCTCTCTCTCCAATTCCCCGTTCTATTATCCCCCATCACACCTTTTATACAGCATTCTGGACTTTCTGTGTCTGCTTTTCTCTCAGTCCCCCTGTCTGTCTGCGTGCCTGCCTTTCACTGATACTTCTATGCTCCACTCTCTATGTGGCAATGTCTTGTCTGCGTGTCATGTCTGCCTGCTCTGCCTCTTCAACCAATATCTTTTAACTAATATTTTGGATTCTATGTATTGGTCTGTCTCGCTTTTTTTTTTTTCCTCTGGCTATCTGGGAATGTCTATGTCTGCCTGTCTGTATGTCTACCATCCTTCCTTCCTTCCCTCCATCCATCGTTCCTTCCATCCATCGTTCCTTCCATCCATCCTTCCTTCCTGTCTCGTATATTACTTAAAATTTTGTCCTCTCCTTCATTGTTACTATCTCCCTCTTTTCACCTCCCCTCTCCAATTCCACGTTCAATCATCCCACTATCACACTTGTTATTCCACGCTCTCTCTCTCTCTCTCTCTCTCTCTCTCTCATTCTTTGACATTCTGTTGCTTGCTTTTGTTTTATATCTAATTCCTGAGTTAATGTTCACTTTTTTTTTTAGGTTCTTTGTTATTCTCACTCCTGTTACGGCTGTGTATCTCTCTCTCTCTCTCTCTCTCTCTCTCTCTCTCTCTCTCTCATTCTCTTATTCTCCTCGTGATTATCAGCTTCTACTCTACGCTTCTCTTACTCGCTCCCTCTCTCACACACCAATTGCTTCGCTCTCTCTCATTCTCTCGCTTTCCCTAATTCTCTCATATTTCCTCTTACTCCCTCCCTCTCTCTCCCAACCATGTTTCTCCCACTCTCATTCTCTTCTTTTCACTAATTCTCTTACATTTTCTCTTCCTCCCTTCCTCCCTCTCTCTCACACCCGTTTCTCTCACTCTCATTCTCTTGCTTTCACTCATTCCCTCTCTCTAATCTCCCAATCCCCCGCCCCCCTCCATCAATCCTGGGCCTCATTCCGGCTCCCTCCTCATTCTCATCCCTCATCACCATTACTCCCTTTTCGCCTCCACCTCTCATCCACCTTTCCTATCCCTCATTCGTCTCTCTCTCTCTCTCTCTCTCTCTCTCTCTCTCTCTCTCTCTCTCTCTCTCTCTCGTCGCTGATTAGTCAAAAGTTTCCCTTACAAATGATTCACAAAACTGTTACATTGATTCCATTTTCATTCACCAGCTTGTTCTTTGTTAGTGATCATCAGGGTTCTGGCTGGTTCAAATGGGGTTCTGGCTGAGTCAAATGGGGTTCTGGTTGGTTCAAATGGGGTTCTGGTGAAGGTTTGGAGGTCGTAAGCATGGAGAAAGGAAATGGTGAGCGCAAACTGTGGTGACGATACTGACCACACTAAAAATGAAAGCTACTACGACGAACAATTTCTCCCTTAAAAACTGACTAATAATTCGTCAGTCTTCTTGTAGTTAAAATCATTCTCTCTCTCTCTCTCTCTCTCTCTCTCTCTCTCTCTCTCTCTCTCTCTCTCTCTCTCTCTCTCAACCTCCACACCTCCATCCCCCCCTTTCGTCCTCCCAGCCCTCACACTCGTCCTCCCTCGTCCTCCTCCCTGCCAGACGAAAAGTTGGCCCCAAATAACATTATCCAGGAGGCAACGAAGAGACAAACTCAGGTCGCAGCCGGGCAGAGTCAGGGCAGGAAAGCGAACCCCTGTCTGTCTCTCTTTTCTCTTTTTACCTTTCTCTCTCTCTCTCTCTCTCTCTCTGTCTATCTATCTATCTATCTATCTATCTCTCTCTCTCTCTCTCTCTCATCCCCTGATTATTCCTCCCTATCTCTTTCCCTATTTCTCCTATCTTTTACTTACTCCTCAAGCCTTTTCCAGTTTCTCCACCTCTCTTCTACCCAAACCCTATCTTTCTCTCACGTTATATTCATTCCCCAATTTTGTCTCCCCCACCTCTCCTCCCCTTTCCCCACCATTCCTGTCACTCTCCTTCCCTTCCTAACATTCACCTCCTCTCCTCCCTTTCCTCATCTTCATCTCTCTCCTTCCCTTTCCCCACTTTCCCCACAACTTTCCTCCCCTTCCCCATATCCCCTTCTTCTCTCCTTCCTCATCCTCCCCATCACACCCATCCCTTTCCCCACCCCCATCATTCTCTTCCCCTTCTCCCAACGCCCTCTTCTCCCCTTCTCATCCTTCCCATCTCACTCCTCCCCTTGCCAAACCTCCCCACAACTCCCCAAACTCCCAACTTCATATTACGATCTCGGTGTCAACATTCCGCGTCTGGCTTTATTTAGGAGACAAAGTGGATTAAGCGGGTAGAGGAGGGCCGGAGAAAGAGACACACACACCAGCCTGTAGAGGATTCCATTACTCGTCTGGCAAATATTAAATAGTTCCCCCTTCGCCTTAGCTCTGGGGGTCACATTTTCTTTTTGGCTCTCTGGGATTTTTTTTTTTCTTTTCTTTTTTCTTGTGCTTTTATTTTGGCTGTTTGTGTATTTAGGTAATAGTGTTTTTTGGGGACTGAGTTAGGGTTGTAATGTGCGAGGATCTATTGGTGTTTTAGGGTATGTTTGTTTAAGGTTGTGCTTGTGTGTGCGGGGAGGGGGGTTTCACTCTCACACACACACACACACACACACACACACACACACACACTCCTTTGTACTCTCTCTCTCTCTCTCTCCAAAACTTCTCCTTCCTTACGTCCTCCTCCACCAAGTTGGCCGTCCCTCACCGTGAACTCCACCTCCCTCACCTTTTTGTAGCGGCCAAGTTACTTCCTCTGACGGGCAGCACCAAGGAAGAGACTTGCTTCCTCCTTGCACAGTTTCAGAATAAATTTATGCAGCTTGGTTGGGGATAGTTTAGGCTGGGTTTGGTTTGAGTTGGCTTGGTAAGGGCCTGGCTGGGTTGGGTTGGACTGGGTTAGGCTGGGTTGGATTGGGTTGGGTGGGGATGGGTTGGGTTGGGTTGGGTTGGGTTGGGTTGGGTTGGGTTGGGTTGGGTTGGGTTGGTTTGGGTTGGGTTGGACTGGACTGGACTGGACTGGACTGGACTGGACTGGACTGGACTGGATTGAACTGGACTGGATTGGGTTGGGTTGGGTTGGGTTGGGTTGGCATTTGGCTTGGTTCGGTTTGGTTTTTATTCCAAAAATGTCTCATTCTTATTCATAGTGAATAATATATAACTTGTAGTGGGACTTTATATTCTGGTATTATTTCAGAGGTTATGGAAGAAAATGTTCTGTTATCTATACATACTATTGCAGAGATTTATGACACATTCCTGACACCAGTGATGTTTACCACTTGATTTTATTCAGCCCCTTGTCTTCTACGATTTACGACAGGCACTTTCCTCACCCTTGATCTGGTTTGGTTTGGTTAGGTTAGGTTAGGATACGTTAGGATAGATAAGGACAGGTTATTTTAGGTTAGGTTAGGCTAGGGTTGGTTAAAGTTAGATGGTTCAGGGCAGCTTACGTCTGCATTGCCATACACTCGCGAAAATAAGCAGCAAACAGCTGGATACGACAGACTTCTACTACTGTGACTTTTGATCATCTCTGCATGGCTGGAATATCTGGTTGTGAGGTGCGTATCATCATTATCATCATCATCATCATCATCATCATCATCATCATCATCCCCCCCTCTCTTTCCCACCCACGGGCAGACAATAAACCGTATTCTCATCGGCTTAGAAGGCTTTCCCTCACCTCCTCCTTACCTGTTCATTTAAGCATATGGAGCGTTAATATTCCCTTGTACGTTATTTATGCAAACTACGACTATATAAGAGACACACGGGAGAATATGAAGGTGTAATATGCAAGAGAAATGGCACAGGACGACTTGCCAGAGAGGCATCCTAAGCTGACGAGAGTAATGGGCTAATATTACCCCTCACACTGCCGTATTTCTGTCACACTTCTCACTGCCACACACCTCACACAGTTACGTTCTCAGTGACACAGCTTCCAAACACCTCAGGCTGTCAGGTTTCTCGTTGCCATAATTCACACTGCCATATTTCTCGCTGCTATACTTTACAAAATTTATCCCTGCCAAATTCGCCACTCTCCTACTTCCTACACACCCCTTACACTGCCACATTTCTCACTGCCATTCCTCATACTGCCGCATTTCTGTACCTCACATGGCCACATTATTTACTGCATTACCTCACACGGTCATACTTCACACACACCTCACACTTCAACCTTTAACCACACAGAGATATGTCTAGCACTTTCATGGACCTTGACCATACCTCTAGCATATCTCTTCACCGGGCACAACATACTCTCAATAATATACCCCTTTGCCACACCATCTACATAACCATTCAGCAAAACGTAGCATACCCACATTTTAATATACTTCCCCCTTCCACAGACCTTCAGATCGTAACATACCCCTGCACACTACAGACAATATACGTCTATCATATCCTTCATTAGACTCATATCCTTAATCATACCTTTACCACACCTTACCACACTCACAGACACCCTTCCCTACCCCTTTTCACCTCTCCCTGGCGCCATCCTTCTTACCATACCATCACATCACACCCTCAGCATACTTTTCACCAGATCCACACCCTTAATATTAAAAACTATACCTTCACCACACAGAACCCTCAGACATCCCACATTCCTTCCACCAACGTTCTTACAGTATCAACACATCCTCCTGCAAATCTACAGTTCTTTCACCTTAAGTTGGCCAAGATTTTCGTCTTTTCGCAGATTATTTCGTGTACCACAATGTATGAAATGCTACGACTCTACGACTCAGCGTTATTTTCACTGCACTTCTTCAGGACTAGCATCATATTCTACTGTTAATCTATTGTCACAACCTAGAATTCAAGACCGAGAGAATGTAATTTTAGCCCAAGTAGAGTAAAAAAGAGTACTGTTTATCCTTCACCATATTCAAACATATTCCTTCATCATACCGTATCATACATATCTCCCACACTCCCCTCCCCCTTCCCCCTTTTCCCCTTTCCCCCCCCTGGCACCCCCTACCATCTCCAGGCCCCACGGTACTTTTCTTAATTCCATTTCCACTCTCGACCGCCACCCACCCTCCTTTTTATCACTTACTGTCACTCCTCGTTTGAGTATTTCCCCCGGGGTGTGTCCTAGTCTGCCCTGCGTATGTCCTGCGGGGCTCTAGGAAGGTCTCATCATCCATAAGCCCCCCCCCCCACCCTCACTCTCTCTCACGGGTCCCATTCAGTCCCTCTCGTCTCCCACGACCTGACATCTGCCCTCCCTTACATCCTGGTCCCCCCCCTCTCTCTCTCTCTCTCTCTCTCTCTCTGACTAATCCCAGCTGTCTTGGTACTCTCACGCACTCTTGCTTTACCCTTGCCCTGTACTCTGTCCTATTTACTCCTACTCTCGCTGGAACTCACTCCTATAATTCCTACTCGCCACTAATGCTTTCCTTTATTACTCTCTCACGTCTCTTTCATCAGGGCTCTCTCTCTCTCTCTCTCTCTCTCTCTCTCTCTCTCTCTCACACACACACACACACACACACACACACACACACACACACACACACAGTAAAGAGGGACAGTCCGTGGTTAAGGCCATTCCTCACTTAGGGCCAATAGGCAGGTGGTCGGATGGCTTGAGGCGTAAGTAATCCTACACTCCACCTTTAATAATTACACCTGTAGAAGGCAAGGTGTTCTTCAGGTGGCACCCAAGGCATGTCAAAGCCAGGATATTTCACGTGGCTTACTCTCTCACCTTTTCTCCCAAGTTAACCCCTTCAATCTAATGTTCTGAATTATTTTTTTCTTGCTGCCTACACGCGATTACATTAAGCTTAGAGGAGAGCTTGGGAAGTAGAGCGTAAGATAGAGCCTCCATTACCTCCTCCTCTACCTGAGCTCTCTCCTAAACTCAGACTTTTTTAGCATCAGAAATAAGAGCAATAATAAAGCAAATCGGACTGTTGGGTTTAACAATTATTTTAGGTTTAAGGGCAAGTTTTTTTTAGGTCAATATATTAATTTTGCCTTAAAGCATTGAGCGGCTGCGTAGTCTTGTGTAGAATAAGGTCAACACGATATATATCAGATAAATTAACTGATGATGATGATGATGATGATGATGATGATGATGATGATGATGATGGTGACGACGACGACAAAGAAACATAAATAAAAACAAGCAGGCAAGCACCCAAAATGAGGACTTTCAACATACACACACGCACACACAGACACCCACCCAGTAACAAGGGGGCATTCACCTCCACAACACACGCAAGCACACACACATACATGTAAAAACACACTTGGTAACAGGAGGGCATTCACCACAACAACACACACACACACACACACACACACACACACACACACACACACACACACACACACACACACACACACACACACACACACACACACACACACACACACACACACACACACACACACACACACACACACACACACACACACACACACACACACACACACACACACACACACACACACACACACACACACACACACACACACACACACACACACACACACACACACACACACACACACACACACACACACACACACACACACACACACACACACACACACACACACACACACACACACACACACACACACTGCCGTGTGGCCAAGCAGGAAGCAGTGGTAGACAAGAAGTGGAGTGTATGTGACTCGCCCCGACCCCTAACTTTTTACCTCGGGACCTTTTTCCGTGTGCTGCACCCTCAAACACCACCAGCACCACACCACCACACTCTTACACAACACCACCACACATACTGCTACCACTCTCACACCACACCACCACACACTTATACTACCACTTTCTGCTACTCCTACCACCATACACATCATCACACTGCCCATTTCCACCCTCACATCCACACCAACCACCTCACACCATTTCTACTACCACCCTCCTACTAAAACACACACCACTACCACACCAAACCACACACCAGACAAGTCCTACCACCACCCTCATACTACACAGTCCTATCACCACATTCACACCATCACACCACACCCCCACCGCCACCACAACCACATTAAACCCCCACACCCCACAAACACCACATCACACACACCCTTCGTACTCTCCTCCTTTATACTCCACTTCATATATACAAAACACACGTCCTAATTTTATTCATGCTCCTATACATTCAAAAAGGAAGGAATATATGTGTGTATGTACTGAATCCCATTTCACTGGTCACTCTGTTGATAGTTTTTGTCTACGTTTATGCATTCATACTTTTGCGTCTGAACCCAAACCATCCAATATATTATGTGGGAAAGTCGGTTGTGATTCATGGATTCATTCATTGCCAGACGCCATAGTATCCCAGACGGGGTGGCCAATGGCTTAGAATATAAACCGTATACAGGGAGGGCACTAATCCACCAACATCCCACTTGACGATCGTAGGGATGTCGGTATGTGATAATGAATTCTTAAGAACATAAGAACATAAGAAGAGAGGATAACTGCAGTAGGCCGGTTAGCCCATGCTAGGCAGCTCCTAGAAGAGTAACTGAACTACTAGAATGAGATAAGGATAGCAAAGAAGAAGGCTCTCCCCCGCCCTCCAAACCCTCCAGCCGAAGCCGGCAGGAAAAAGTCAGAAAGAACACCACGCCGTATAGAAAAACTGGCGTGGACATTTTACAGGAAAGTGTGAAAGGAGAATAGAGACTATCATAGTGTAACCTGAAAAGGAAAAATTTTTTGAATTAGTATTGGTTATAAGATTTTCTTTTTTCTATATCCACCCCTTATTTGTCATATGCTTATCTAGCCTATGCTTGAAACTCTCAATGGAAGAGGCAGCAACTACTTTACTAGGTAGCTTATTCCATTCGTCTACTACTCTGTTACCAAACCAATTTCTACCTATTTCCTTACTGAAACGGAATTTTTCTAGTTTGAAACCATTATTTCTAGTTCTATCCTGTATGCTCACTTTAAGTACCTTGCTAATATCTCCCTTATTTATACCATTCATCCACTTAAACACCTCAATTAAGTCTCCCCTTACTCTACGCCTCTCTAGCGAATGCAGACTTAGTCTTTTCAGTCTGTCTTCATATGACAGGTTCCGGACGTCATTATCATTTTTGTCATTCTTCTCTGTACATTTTCTAACGAATTAATATCCATTCTATAGTAAGGACACCAAAATTGTACTGCGTAGTCTAAATGTGGCCTTACTAATGCCAGATAAAGTTTCAGTATTACTTTAGATGATCTATTGCTCACGCTTCTCGAAATAAATCCTAGGACCCTATTTGCTTTATTTCTCGCATTAATACACTGTTGTCTTGGTTTAAGGTCGTTACTAATCATAACTCCTAGATCTCTCTCGCATTCCGATTTGCTAATTTCTTTGTTATCTAAGCTGTATTTAGTATCTCCAATGGTCTTGCCTACGTTAAGTACTTTACATTTTTCAACGTTAAATTCCATTTGCCAAGTTTTAGACCATTTGGACAATGTATCGAGGTCTTTTTGTAAGTTATGGCAATCGTCAGTCGAGTTAATGATACGCCCTATTTTTGTATCGTCGGCAAATTTGCTGATGCTGCTATTGACTCCTAAGTCTAGATCATTTATATATATGATAAATAATAAGGGACCGAGTACTGACCCCTGTGGTACACCGCTAGTTACTAATCCCCAGTCCGACTTAGTTCCATTTACTAATACTCGCTGCTTTCGTCCTTTC